>NC_092046.1:94945761-95245761 GCF_003086295.3 Arachis hypogaea | reverse complement strand
ATTTGATGGATCAGTACTAGTTTTCATTACTCTTCTTCTATCTTTTCTCTTGATTTTACTAGAAAGCTTTCAATCTTCATCCAATTGGGTAGTTATCTTGGAAAAGATGCTATTCATACTTGGATCTCTTCTGAACCTTGGAAGAGGAATGAAGAGATCATGCTAGAAATGCTTTCTCATGTTGGACCAAATTGGGTTTGGTTGGATATGGTGACTATAATCCTACCAACACTTGATTTGGGAATGCATGTGGTATAATCAGTGACCATACTTCATCTCTTCTCATGAGCAATTGACCAAGGAATTGGCTATTGATCAAGATTTGAGAGATTGAATTGCCAAGGAATTGGAATTTGATCACTTAAGATTGTCAAGGAGATCAATGAATGCATTGATTGAGGAAGAGATGAAAATGAATTTGATCCGGAGAATGCAACATCTCCTAAGCCCAAGAAATCCCCATCTCTGATCTTACCCATTCTCTTTAATTTCTGCAATTTACTTTTATGAGCATCTTCCCCATTCCCATTTAAATTTTGCAATTTACCTTCCGCCATTTACTTTCAGCTCTTTACTTTCGGCATTTACATTTTCTGCTATTTACTTTCTCGCCATTTAATTTCCTGCAACACTCAAACCAAATTCTGCTTCGCTCAACTAGAACATTCCTCTAATTAAAGTTGCTTGACCAATCAATCCCTGTGGGATTCGACCTCACTCTATTGTGAGTTTTTACTTGACGACAATTCGGTACACTTGCCGAAAGAAAATTGTTGAGAGACAAGTTTTTGTGTGTATCAAGTTTATGGCGCCGTTGCCGGGGATTGATTTTGTATCAACAATGATTAAATTGGAGGATAACTAGATTGAGCATTTTTTTTCTTTTGTTTGATTTAAGTTCATTTGAGTAATTTACTTTCTGTTCAGTTATTTTCTTCCCTTCCTACTACCTATTTTCTTAGTTGTTTACGATTCAGTCCACTAACCCACTAACTGTTTGATATATTGCTTCACTCACACTAACAGCATTTCTAACAAGAATAGTCTCTGCATCTAGTTCTTTGCTTGTGCCTTCTTGGTTGCATGACAGGGAGAAGAAGCGGGGCTTCAACTTCATTTGATTCTGAACCTGAGAGGACCTTCCTTAGATTAAGGAGGGAAGCAAGAGGAAAGAGAGTAGTTGGTGCTGAGGAAGAGAAAAATATTTTGAACCAGACATGGATGAAAACATAGAGAACCATCACGAAGAAGAGGCTCACAACCACGGCAGAGAGGGTCCAGTAAATCATGCTGGGCAAGAGAGAAGAGTTTTGGGTTCTTACATCAACCCAAACCCAGGAAACTGTGGGAGTAGCATCCAAAGGCCAACCATACATGCCTACAACTTTGAACTAAAGCCACAGCTCATCACCCTTGTTCAGAACAACTGTTCATTCGAAGGGAGTGTCCAAGAAGACCCCAATCAACATCTAACCACCTTCGTGAGGATATGTGATACTGTGAAGTCTAATGGTGTTCATTCTGACACCTATAGACTACTTCTGTTCCCTTTCTCACTCAAGGATAAGGCATCTAAATGGCTGAAATCCTTCCCAAAGGAGAGTATAGCAACCTGGGAAGATGTGATAAACAAATTCTTGGCAAGATTCTATCCCCCTCAACGGATTAACAGGCTAAAAGCTGAGATGCAAACATTCAGGCAGCAGGATGGTGGCACTCTATATGAAGCATGGGAGAGGTTTAAGGACCTGATAAGAAGGTGTCCACCAGATATGTTCAATGAATGGGTGCAGCTACACATTTTCTATGAAGGCCTTTCTTAGGAATCAAAAAAGGCAGTAGACCATTCATCCGGGGGATCTCTGAACAAGAAGAAGACCATTGAAGAAACCATAGATGTCATTGAAACTGTAGCTGAGAATGACTACTTCTATGCTTCTGAAAGAGGCAACATTAGAGGAGTGATGGAGCTAAACAATGTGGATGCATTGCTGGCCCAAAATAAGCTTATTACCAAGCAGCTGGCTGACCTCACCAAGAAGATGGAGAGGAACCAAGTGGCAGCAATCACCACCTCATCAGCAACCCAAGAGGGAGTGAATGCTGAGGCAGAGGAGGAGCAAGAACAAGCCAATTACATTGGAAACTCGCCCAGGCAAACCCATGATCCATACTCCAAAACCTACAACCCTGGATGGAGGAATCACCCAAACTTTGGGTGGAGAAATCAACAAGATCAAAACCAAGATCAGAGACGTCACAACCCCAACAACCATGCAGCTCACCAACATTCCACACAAAGATCATATCAACACCACCCTAACAAAACCTCTCCACATCCATACCAAAACCAGAATAACCAAACTCACCCCTCCACTCTCAACTCACCCTTATCTGAAGATAGACTCTCCAAAATTGAGACTATGCTTGAGGGCATATGCAAAGAGATTTAAGATAATAAGGTATTCAAAGAGGAGGTTCGAGCTAGCATCAAGAACCAGGGAGACACCATCAAGAGGCTGGAATTTCAAGTGGGACACTTATCTGAAAAGATTCCCAAACCTACTGATAGCTTCCCAAGTGACACAGAGAAAAATTCGAGAGGTGAAGCAAAGAAAGTCAGATGGAAAGATTGCAAGATGGTTACTACAAGTAATAAGGAGACTGAGGAAAAGCAAAACAAGCCATTAGAACAACTTGGAGAGACATCAGCAGAGAAACAGGAAAAAGATCGCCAAGAACCCAAAACTTTACAAAAGGAGCTGACACAGAAGGAGCTGCTGAAACTCTATGCACCTTTTCCCCAATTACTCAATGGTGTTGTAGTGAAGAGAATATACTCAAGGTTTCTTGACCTATTTGCATCCCTCCATGTAAACATACCATTCATCAAGGCCCTCCAACAAATGCCCTTATACATCAAGTATATGAAGGAGCTTCTGACCAGGAAAAGCTCACTCAAGGGAGGACAAACAATAGTGATGAATAAGGAATGCAATGCTCTCATTCAACCAGAGTTGCCTATAAAAAGGAAGGACCCAGGGAGTTTTCACATTCTCTGTGCAATAGGAGAAACACTGTTTGATAGAGCACTCTGCGATTTGGGAGCAAGCATCAACTTAATGCCTTTATCCCTTATGAAGAGGCTGCAGATCAATGAGATAATGCCCACAGATGTAGTCATCAGGCTGGCTGACAAAACTCAAAAACAAGCAATAGGAGTGGTGGAAAACGTGTTAATAAAGGTTGGGAAATACTTTCTTCCCACAGACTTTGTCATCTTAGACATGGAAGAGAGTCACACTCACCCAATCATATTGGGAAGACCATTCCTAGCTACAGCCAAAGCACTCATAGATGTGGAGCGAGGGGAGCTAATTTTGAGGATCCATGATGAACAACTCAGCTTCAATGTCTTCAAACTCTCACAAGAAACAGATCAATAGAACAAAGAACCAAGCAAAGATCATAATGAGATATCGAGGGAAGAAGCAAGCACTGAAGCACAAACAACACCTCTGGGAAACCCTTAGTTGATGAACAAGGAACTCAGCAGCTGTCACAGCTTAAGGAAAATCAGGAGGAACCTAAACCACCAGAGTCATGTGAGACCAACAACAAAATTTCCTTAGAAGAGGAGGTCACAAAGAGCAAGGCATCATCAAAAGGGACAAAGAAGAAGACACCAAGGAGGTGGAGGAACAAGAAGATCCCTACAGAGGACTTTTCTCCGGGGGATAAAGTGATCTCAGCCTACTTCCCAGATATTCCACCTTATCTCCCCACTATCCCATCTCAGTTACCTAAGGTCTTCACCATTAACAGAGTTCTTTCCTTAGAACATGTGAAGATCCTTGATGAAGCCAATGGATATAGGTCTACTACAAGAGGGGAAGATCTGAAGCATTACCAACCACCCTGATAAAGGCAAAACGTCAAGCTAGTGACGCTAAAGAAGCGTTTCATGGGAGGCAACCCATATTTTATATGCTTTTAGATTAGTTAATAATGCAAGGTTCATGAATTTTAAATCAACTTGATATGCATTTGTATGAGTCATTGTGTTCAACATATAGTGAAGAACAAGTTTGGTGTTCAAGGCACACTAAGAGAACATCAATGTAACCCATATCATGTCACTCTTAGAGGCCTTGAACAATTCTTTTACATCACACGGCACCAAACTAAGTTTGGTGTTGCAAATGTTGTACACATGGATGTTGAGCTAGTCAGTTGGTTTGCACTAATGAATGGCACTTAGTTAGTTAAAACAAAAACTTTAAAAAGTAGTTATTCTTTAAATTTTGCCGTCACTTCCTACAACTGTGTTCTTAATCATTTTTTTTATTTTGTAGGATCATTGATGGGGCTTTGAAGGGTTCGGATAACATAAAAGGAAGTATATTTCGCACGTGTCTCAAGGGGGAATGCATTGGGAATGGTTGCCATGCAACATTGGAAGAAGAACAAACTTGGAAACTGAACCAACCCCATCATAAAGTTGGCAATCCTTGTACTTATTCCACACAAAACCCCATCCGTCCATCACACAACAACTCCATTAATCCACACCTTCCATTCACTCACCACCTTTCTATATAAGTAATCCTTATTCCGTACCTCCCCTTCACACCCAAAGTGCCATTTCTCACACTTCACACCTTCTGCATCCAAATTCCTTCATCACACCTTGTCCTAACCAATCAAATTCCTCATCTATCCGTACCTTCCACCCTCTTCACACATCAAACTCAAACTCATGGCATCATCAAGCTCCAAAAGGCAAAAGAGGAAGGAACCAGTAGAGAGTATTTCTTTTGATGAGAATAGATTCAAAACTGCGTTCCATGAACTCGAATTTGAACGGATAAAGCTCAAGAAGATACTGCCTGAGTTAACGTTCCAAATTGATGAGGATGAGTGCCCACAGATTCGAGAGAAGATTGAACAAAGGGTTTGGCAAAGGCTTACGAACCCGAAGGGGAAGATAAATGCAAACCTCATCAAAGAGTTCTATGCAAACGTGGTCAGAGAAGACAAAACCAAGGCCCCCACCTTCAAAAGTTACGTAAGAGGGAGAGAGGTGGATTTCAGCCCCAACGCTATAACAAGGACTCTTCAGTTGAAATCACCACATTTTGATGAGCTCGGTTATCAAGCAAGAGTAAGTAGGAGCCCTGATGATGATGAACTCGAACAAATTGTGAATGACATATGTGTTATAGGAGCTGACTGGGAAAGGTATGCGAATAAGAGGCCCAAGTTCATCAAGAAAGGAGACCTCAGCTCTGAAGCCAAGGGATGGTTTGAACTCGTGAGAAGATCTATCCTCCCAGCAGTAAACAATTCCGAGGTCAACGTCACTCGAGCTACTATGGTACATTGCTTAGTACAAGGTGGAGATATCAATGTGCACGAGCTTATAGCTGAGGGGATTCAAGAGGCATCTAAGAAGATTGATTCGGGTGCCAGGCTTTGGTACCCCAGCACCATCCTCAGACTGTGCATGAAGGCCAAGGTTGTCTTCGAGGATAGCAACCCAGATTGGTTAAATCCTGGGAGGCTAATTATATTTCAGCGTCTAACCTTTGTGACACCAGCCCAACAACAAAGAAGACCTCACATAGGAAAGCCAAAACCAAAAGGAGGAGCTCACCAAGAAGAGTCTCACCAGGAAAAGAACACCAACAAAGAGAATATTATGACCCAACCAACATAAATCTGAATCACATTCATGGAGCCATTGAGGAACTAGCAAGGAGTTATATGGAGGGACAAGAACAACAACTGCATGTTCAAGCTCAAAGGATGGATCGTCAAGAAGAGCTCCTTTCTAATTGGATGAATCAACAAGGGGAGTGGCAGAAACAGCAAATGGAACATTATTCCCAGCTCACTCAAGCCATCAATCAAGTGTCTGAAAGGCAGGAGCTTCAAGATAAGCGCCTTCAAGAACTCAACCAATGCCAGCTAGCTCAGACGAAGGTATTCAATGAGTTCAGTGTACTTAATGAAGGACGGCAACTACATAGGGAGGAGTTCCACATAAACACTCAAGCCAAGTTGAACTACATGTCTATTCATATGCATAATTTACACTATGCATCCCTACTTATGATAAGGTCCAAAAAGATTTTGTAGAACAAGAAGAAAGGAAGGTGAAACAGTAGAAGGAAACATTAAAGAAGAAGATGGAAGATGCTGGCTTCTGGAAGAAGTTAATTGGAAAAGGCAAAGGAGGTGGGAGCTCAAGCGCAACAAGTAGGCACAATGAAGACGAGCTAGAGGGAGAGCATGGGCAATCCCATGAGTAAAAGGTGGTGGAGTTCCCTATCTGTTCCATCTTTTTCAAGCTTTAAATAAGGAAAATCATGTATGAAATAGAACATGTTCCATGGTAGTTTAGAAATTTTTAATTCTGTCTTTAAGCTTCTCATTGCTTAGGTCTATGATTACTAGTCAAGTTGCCTGTTTTCAATTACATCCTGCTTATTGTGTTGTTTGTCTCCTTTTTTTTGAAACAAATAAAAAAGAGAATGTTTATTATCAAAAACCAGAGGGGATTTCATATTGTAGAGTAAATTCCTTAGTTTGTGATGTGGTCATAAGTTAGCTAAGTTGGTTCACCAACAAGGGTGGGAAGATAACTATCTGGCCTGAATCATATGCTTGAAACACACCCCATGAGACTAGCTAAATAACAAGATCCTAATAAGAAAAAGGGGAAAAGAACAATAGGAGTTGAAAAAGAAAGAAAAGTTAATAAAGAATAAGGCTAGGCACCAAGGGTTTGAAACTTGAGAGATGTGTCTGTGGTGCTCTTGTACCAAGTATCTGCTTGGATGAATAAGTTCGTAGGAGTGCTTCATCACTTGGTAACTTGGGTGTCTCAACACCTAGCACCTTGAACCAACTGGTTCGGGAGTGCTGGCTGAAAGCTTATCTTAAAGAGTTGCCCCCTCACAAAGCACCTAGTCTAAGAATACAAACAAGCCCTGAAATAACAAAAAGGATCAATGAATAAAAGTCTCATGGGATGCAATAAAGTGAGTGTTCTAGGACATGATAAAGGTCTGAAAGCCAGTGAAGGAATGAACCTAAGTTGCTATGCATGAAACCACCATAAAACCAAAGGACATAACTTCCACAATAATGACTCATTTCTCTTGGCATTCCATTCATCATTCTCTTGTTCCAGTACTTGCTTAGGGACAAGCAAGCTTTAAGTTTGGTGTTGTGATGCCAGGGTATTTTGGCCAGTTTCACTGACCTTTTCTTTATTGTTTTTAGGGTAGTTTCATGCATTTTCTTAGGGAATAAGCAAGTTTTGGGTAGAATTTAATGAGGATTTCATGAATTTCAAGCATACATTGTGCACTTTACATCATCCAATTCATCATGCATCTTGATTCAAGCATACATTGTGCACTTTACATGATTTCATGAGGATTTTGCATGAATTTAATGACAAATTGGATGATGCATTTCCCATGACTGGGACTAGAGCTTTGATGCACTTTATTGCTTGATTTTAGGACAAAGGAAGCAAGGAAGAACCACGTTAGCAGCCAAGTTAGTTTAACTAACGTGACCTCTAACGTGGAATGGGAGCTAACTTGCAAAGTTAATGAGAAAAGTAATCGCCAATAACGCCCTCGAAGCCATAATAGGCCACGTTAAGAGTCACGTTAACTAAGTTAACGTGAACTCTAAAGTGGAAGAAAGAAATGAAGCCAACGTTAGTGACACTTACCTTTGTCACTAACGTTAGACCAAGCTCACAATTGGCCACGTTAAGAGCCACGTTAACTCAGTTAACGTGGACTTTAAAGTTGAGAAGCAAAAGAGAAGCCAACGTTAGTGACACTTACCTTTGTCACTAACGTTGTGCTAAGCAACAATGAGCCACGTTAACTCCCACGTTAACTTAGTTAACGTGGAAGCTAACGTGGAGGGAGCAAGAATCGCCAATGTTAGTGACACTCACCTTTGTCACTAACGTTGGAATGAGCCAATGTGAGCAACGTTAACTCCCACATTAACTTAGTTAACATGGAAGCTAACGTGGATAAGGGATGAGCCAACATTAGTGACACTCACCTTTATCAGTAACGTTGGAAATGGCTATCATTGCTACGTTAGAAGCCACGTTAACCTAGTTAACGTGGACTCTAACGTGGGAAGTAGGGGCACATTAGAACGTTAGTGACAAAGGTAAGTGTCACTAACGTTCTCGAAGGATTGGCAAGCTTACGTTAAGAGCCACATTAACCTAGTTAATGTGGACTCTAACGTAGGGGAAAGGGAAGACTCTCAACGTTATTGGGAAAGGTGAGTCCCAATAACGTGTGCGAAGGACCAAGAGGCAATGTTAGTGGTCACTTTAGTGCCACTAACGTTGAAGTTACCGTGGACCATCCCTGGGTGAGGAACGTTAGTGAAAAAGGTGATTGTCACTAACGTTCTCGAACCCACACTCTCACTTAACGTTAATGCCACTAACGTCCTGAGCTAAACACCCTGCCTACTTCACACTTTCTCTCTGCAAGTAAAGCTAAGCCCACTGCAGAAGATGACTGCTTCAAACTCAAGATCCAAAGGCCCATATCCATGACTTGAAGAACTAACTAGAAGATCAGAAGAGTAGTATATATAGGGGTAGTTTTGAATTAGGAAAAAAAGCTAAGAAGGGGGGATTGGAAATTGGGAACTACTCTCTGTATAATTTACTTCCTTTGCACTTCTAGTTCTAATTTTGATGATGTATTCTCCATCTTTGTTTTCTATTTCCAGAGCTATGAACAACCAAACCCCTTTCATTGGGTTAGGGAGCTCTGTTGTAATTTGATGGATCAGTACTAGTTTTCATTACTCTTCTTCTATCTTTTCTCTTGATTTTACTAGAAAGCTTTCAATCTTCATCCAATTGGGTAGTTATCTTAGAAAAGAAGCTATTCATACTTGGATTTCTTCTGAACCTTGCAAGAGGAATGAAGAGATCATGCTAGAAAAGCTTTCTCATGTTGGACCAAATTGGGTTCGGTTGGATATGGTGGCTATAATCCTACCAACACTTGATTTGGGAATGCATGTGGTATAATCAGTGACCATACTTCATCTCTTCTCATGAGCAATTGACCAAGGAATTGGCTATTGATCAAGATTTGAGAGATTGAATTGCCAAGGAATTGGAATTCGATCACTTAAGATTGCCAAGGAGATCAATGAATGCATTGATTGAGGAAGAGATGAAAATGAATTTGATCCGGAGAATGTAACATCTCCTAAGCCCAATGAATCCCCATCTCTGATCTTACCCATTCTCTTTAATTTCTGCAATTTACTTTTATGAGCATCTTCCCCATTCCCATTTAAATTCTGCAATTTACCTTCCGCCATTTACTTTCAGCTCTTTACTTTCGGCATTTACATTTTCTGCTATTTACATTCTCGCCATTTAATTTCCTGCAACACTCAAACCAAATTCTGCTTCGCTCAACTAGAACATTCCTCTAATTAAAGTTACTTCACCAATCAATCCCTGTGGGATTCGACCTCACTCTATTGTGAGTTTTTACTTGACGACAATTCGGTACACTTGCCGAAGGAAAATTGTTGAGAGACAAGTTTTCGTGTGCATCAAAAGTCTTTATAGGAAAGTCCAAGGCAACATATACCTTTCATAAGCCTATCTCTCTATTAAATTAATTAATTACAAGGATTTCCTAGTATCTTACTTGTATCCCCCTCTTACGTCAGCATTTCTCTATTTTATAAACTCCATCATACCTCACTCTGAATTTGGGTGCATAAGCAGATCGTTTTTCCTCGTGGGACCTGACAAAGATTGAAAACAGCATGAACAAGGCAAAAATATTTACACAGAAGCACGAGACTCAGATGAAAGGCACGACTAAGACAATCCAAAAATATGAGCAAGCACAAGAATCAACTAAAAAGTTAAAACAGACTAAACCATTCACATTCACACAGTACGTCAACACAAAATAGAAGGAAACTTTGGGAGAAGAAATAAAAGCCAAGGCAATGAAATAAATTGATTTTATTGCATATAAGCAGAAACAGATTTGGAACAATAAAGAAGCAATGTGGATATCTTCTGGCAATGGCGTGCATAGATTTGGTCAATCAATTACATATATTTTGCTTTATATCTTCATCATAATCACTGATGTTGAAATTGATATCTACATCAATGCCACAGAACTTGATCGCAGCTCGATCATATGCCCTGAAAATTAAATTAAAACTTACACACTAAAATTCAAATCCATGAAATATTTTTCATTAGCCAAAAAGAAAAAAAAAGAACCGATAACAAAATTACCTAGCTACAGCATGTGCTGTGTCAAATCCACCTATTCTTCAATCGCTGAGAGTGGGGTCACACGATGCATCTTCCAATTCAAGGTGGACAGAATCAGAAGCTCCATTCTCTGAATAGTCTTTGACTCAAACACATATTTTGCATCTTCAACCTGATGATGATTCATGATCAAATAATCACATTATTAGAAACGTCATGATGAGTTTTCTGATATAAAGGAGAAAAAAACACGTACTTGATGGTCCAAGAGAAGAAGCACTTGAGTTTCTTCAACTTTAGCAGCCAAAGAGATGCAAGTGACAGAGGAAATCTCATTTAGAACAACTGAATTGTTAAAGAAAAGAAAAGAGGCATTGGAAAGCTTATTACCTGATCGAAGTCCTTGTTTATACGTTTTAGCATATGATCTGAGGGGTTTTGAAGAGCAGGACAAGGAAAACCATTGGAAGCGAAAAACTACATACAAGATGATGTTCTTATGATAGTATTATAGAAATGATGGGCATTCAAAATATAAACTAGTTAGTTAGTTGGTTATTAGTTGTATATTAACCTGAATTGCAGCAGAAGCAGGTCCAATGTAAACTGTTTTGCCAGCAGAGAACAAACAGATATTATCAAAGAATTGAAAAACTTCAGCACTAGGCTGATGGATTGATGCAATAACTGTCCTTTGAATGGCATATTTATGATCAAGGGATTTAATTCTTTTCATGACATAGTAAGAGGCAGTAGTGTCAAGTCAGTTGGGGAGATCACTATAGCATAGTTTTTCCCATGAAAGACAACAGCAGCTAATCTTTGTAGTTGCTTCCTTAATATACACCACCATAGAAATTATGTTATAAATCAATATTTCATGTAGTTATCATTGTGAGAAAACTAATCTCTATAGAATTTGTAACAAAAAACATGTAGTATCTTCAAACCAGAAAATTAGTATCAGTACCAAGAAAGATAAGAACATGTAGATTTAAGAGCAAACCATCCTGTAGAGTCAAGGCTCTGATAGTTCTTTATGGTATCCTACAGTTCAAGGGATTCTAACACAAACTTCGTATATTCACTAAGTAAAAAGAAAAGAATAACAATGATATTTAGCACTTGAAGAGAATTTTATATATAGAACCTCATATATAGAACCTCATATCAATTTGCAATAAATTAATTAATCACTGAATAGCAATATAGTTCAATGCATTTATCCTTCAAATTGGGGCCCTGCATTATATTTGCACATATGAAACAAAAGTTCAGAGACGGAACCATAAAAATAAAAATCCTTCAAATGCATTGAACAACAATGATATTTAGCACTAAGTGGGGAGAGGAAGCTTCTTATACCCCTAATACGTAGGTTATTTCATTTAAATCCAAGTCATCACCAAACTCACAATCATGTTTCACGGCAAGGAAATCAGAAAATCTATCAAAATTGCCGCCAAAGCATAGGTAAAAATGCTCAGAAGCTAAAATAAATAAAGCAACATATATCATTCAAGAGTCCACAAAAAACTAATTTTCGTCTTTTTTTCACTATTATTTTGTACTCTAAATTTTGATAAAAAGCAATTCAGTAAAGAACTAATGTAACTATTTAGCAGAGAACTCTAAATTTAAAAAACTTGATAAAAAGCAATTCAGCAGATTCAAACAAGAACAGGAAGGAGGAGCCAAAATCAATAGTCATAAGTCATAACAAGAACTGGAAGGAACAAGAACATGCAAATTCCAAATAAAAAATCTTAGCAATTCAAATATATAGTTCATAAACAAACTTCATTCTATACCACAATCATAGAAATTTTTATGTTTCAGATTTCACAAATTACAGGAACATACAAAATTCATACCTTAGAATTTAGAAACTCAGTTCTCTGCAGTAGCAACAGCTAATTTGCAAACATAAAAGCTCTCTTGGATCGTATTCTTTGATTTTCAACTTCAAGCAAAATAGGGAAAGGACAGGGTTAGCGCTACGGCTAGGGCTAGGGATAATGAAATCAGAACAGAGTCACAATGGAAGGGTTAGGGTTTGGGATGAAGAGGCGAAGGCCTACCTGAACTAACGGTGATGAGAAGAGACGATGACAAACCTCCGGCGAGGAGAGAAGAAGCAGCGACGAGAGTGGCGGCAGAGGGAGCTCGTAAGACAAGAGCACGGCGGAGAGAGCTCGTGCAACAATGGTGATGAAGGGAGCAAACGCGATGAGAGCGGTGGTGGAGGGAGCTTGTGCGACGCGAGCGGCGGTGGTGGCGCGACAGCGGAGGTCGTCAAATCTTCGATGGAGAGAGAGAAGCCATGGCAGTAATCCAAGGAAAACATAAAAAAAAAGTGAAATGAGGGATTGAGAGTAACATTAACCAATCCTTTATTTTAATATTTCCGAGGGATTATTTTAAATTACAGACAGATTTTCTGTCTGTAATAATTTTATAAAATCACAATATTATGTTTATTTAATTACAGACGGATTTTTTGTCTGTAACTATTTTTCACAAAAATAAATTAATTTTTCCGACAAAATTATTGACGGATTTTTTTCTGTCTGGAATTTATACTAATTCATTTTTTTGTTTTCTAACAAAAAATCCCTCTGAAATTCTGTCTGTATTTCCGTGGGATAAAATCCGTCGGAAAGATCCGTCTGTAATAACTAGTTTTATATGTTCTCTTTGCTTTGATATCTTTGTTATAGGCTTAATTTTCTTTCTTTTTTCTCTTCCTTTAGGTAGGCCACCAAGAAGGAGAAAAAGGAAAAGCTTCGAAATGGGGCAACAAACAAGTCATCCGCACAACCTTTTGAAGAAGCTTAACAATTGTAGCAACCCATCCACCTTGCTCTTCTTTACATGCATCGAGGACGGTGCAATCTTCAAGTGTGGGGAGGTCGTCTGACCGATCTCCATGGGTAACAATTTTCTTGTCCAACACCAATTCTTAGCTCTCTTAGGTTGCATGTTAGTTAGAATTTGTACATATTTTTATCACTTCTTTTTATGCTAGGACTACTTGGTTAGGGTGATGATTTTTTTTCCAAGGAATTGTGTTTTCAGGGCAACCTACCAATTTGAAAACTTTTTATTGAACTTTCTTGAAAGAATTTATTTTGGAACATGGTTTTTGAGCCAAGACCACAACCAAGTGAGTTTTGAGCCTAATTGTGTGGTTACATTTTACAACCACTTATTTTTCCTTCTTGTGTGAAATTGTTCTCTTCCTTTGATTGTGATCTTTGATTTGTTTAATTCTATATGTCCGTTATTCCTTGTATTCATGCATGTATATGATTGAGGCCATCATTTCATTAGCTCACTTACCCAAATAGCCTTACCTTTTATCTCCCATTGTTAGCTACTTTGAGCCTATGATTAACCCACTTGTTCTTAATTTAGCACATTACAAGCCTTAAAGTGAAAAATAATAAATGTCCTTATTTGGATCTTTGATTAGCTTAGGCTAGAGTGTGTGTCATTTAAGTGTGGGAAATCTTGGGACATTGGGTGAATAAAAGGGTAGTTTTGTATTTTTGTTACAAATATTGGGAATTGGGTACATGCTCATGTGTTAATTAAAATGTATAGACCTTATGCATTGATGTTCTTGTATATAGTTTGAAAGAAAGAAAAAAAAAAGAGAAAAATAAAAGAAAAAGAACAAGAAACAAAAAGAAGAGTATGGAAAAGAAAATAAAAAAAATATAAAAAGAAAGAAAAAGAAAAAAAAAGAAAAGAAATAAAAAGGGGACAAATGCCCCAAAGTAAAGTCAATAAGAATCAATGCATATGTGTTGTGATCAAGAAAAGAAAATGCATGAGTATGTTGAAAAAGAAAGTGAGAAAAATGGGTAGTTAGGTTAGTTTTCAATTGTATAGGATGTCATAGGCTAGGTGGGAAGTCTAAGCTTATCAAAGATTCAAATTTCAAGCTCACTTAACCATATATGCATCCTACCTTGACCCTAGCCCCATTACAACCAATGAAAAGACCTCATGATACTTGTATGCATGCATGAAATAAATGTCGATTGTTAGAAGAAAAATAAATCTTGGAAAGCATGATTAGGGAAGAATTGAGAGAATCAACCTTAAACACTTGAGCGAATAGAGTGCAAACACATCCGGTGAGGGTTTGATGCTCAACTACATGTTTTCACCTATAATCATCATTTTTCATGCAAGTTTGTAAAAATATTTAATAACTCAATTCAATTGTGGATTAGACTTGCTAGTCCTTAGCCCTTGTGCATATATGCTTCTTGGGAATTGATGTATTTTGACCAAGCAATTGCATTCATATAGATAGTTGCATATAGGTAGATTGCATTTAGTTAGACTTCATTGAATAAATGTTGATACCCCTTGTTTCTCTCTTGGTTTAAGCATGAAGACATGCTTGGTTTAAGTGTGGGGAGGTTGATAAACCCCATTTGTAGGGTTTATCCTGTGCCTGATTTAGGGGATTTTATAACCTTTTACCCACATTTATCCAATGAAATAGCATGGTTTTGTAAATTCTCCTTTAATTGTGCTTAAGAGTGAAAACATGCTTTTTAGACCCTTAATTGTTTAATTTTAATTCACCTTGATTCTATTAGATGCCTTGATATGTTTGTTAAGTTATTTCAGATTTAGGAGGCAAAGATTGGATCAAGGGAATGAAGGAAAAGCATGTAAAAATGGAGAACTCATGAAGAAATGAAGGAATTGCAAAAGCTGTCAAGTCGACCTCTTCGCACTTAAATGACCATAACTTGAGCTACAGAGGTCCAAATGATGCGGTTCTAGTTGCGTTGGAAAGCTAACATCCGGGGCTTCAAAATGATATAAGATTTGCCATAGTTGCATTCGCGCATAGGGGCGCGCACACGCACGGTGAGCGGACGCGCCGATGGTGGCACATGCTTCACTTAATGCAACCTGTGGCCAGTGATTTTAGAAGTCTTGTGGGCCCAATCCAGCTCATTTCTGAAGCTATTTAAGCCAAGGATTGAAGGGGAATTAATAGACTTTACATACTTTTGATCATTAGTTTAGTTTAGGTTAGTTTTAGAAAGAGAAGCTCTCACTTCTCTCTAGGATCAGAATTAGGATTAGGATTAGTTCTTAGATCTAGGTTTTCATTCATGCTTCCATCTACTTTTGCTTCTTAATTCATTGTTGTTGCAATCATCTTCCTCTATTCTTTTGTTGTAATTTCTTTTATGTTGCTTTTATGCTTTGTTGTAGATCTACTCTTGTTCCTTTTCTTCTCTTTCAATTCAATTAGAGGTAATTCATAATAATTGTGTTTCCTTTTATTGTTGTTATTAATTCTTTGCAATGAGTAGTTGTTAGATTTTATTCTTGTTATCAATTTACTTTGCTTTCCTTTTGTGCCTTCCAAGTGTTTGATAAAATGCTTGGTTGGATTTTAGTGTAGATTTTGTTCCTCTTGGCTATGGTAGAGTAATCAGTGATGCTTGAGTTATCTAATTCCCTTGTTGATTGATAATTAGAAGTTGCTAATTGATTTAGATACCACTAAAGCTAGTCTTTCCCTTGGGAGTTGGCTAGGACTTGTAGAATTAAGTTGATTCATCCACTTGACTTTCCTCCATAGTTAGAGGTTAACTAAGTGGTAGCAATGGGTAATTGTGGTCACAATTGAGGAGGATAACTAGGATAGGACTTCTAATTCTCACAACCTTGCCAAGAGCTTTCTAGTTGTTAGTTTATTTTCATTGCCATTTACTTTTCATGCCTTGTATCCCAAAAACCCCAAAACATACTCCATAACCAATAACAAGGACACTCTATTGCAATTCCTAGGGAGAACGACCCGAGGTTCAATACTTCGGTTTATAAATTTAGGGGTTTGTACTAGTGACAAACAAATTTTTGTATGAAAGGATTATGGTTGGTTTAGAAACTATACTTACAATGAGAACTCAATTGTGAAATTCTAGGCCACACAAAAGTCCTCTCATCAGAGTTCCTTTTGGATTACTGCATTGTACTCTTGAGTCAAGACCACTGTCTCTTTCTCATTCCAGCTTCTCTTCTTATTGATAAGCTCTTTGAGAAACTTAGCATACAATGGCATTTGCTCTAGAGCATCAGCAAGGGGAATGTTGATTTCTAGCTTCTTAAAAATCTCTAAAAACTTGGGAAATTATTGGTCCTTGAGCTCTCTATGCAACCTTTGAGGGTATGGCAGAGGAGGGATGTAAGGTTTCACCTCCCTTTTTTTCTCCTGTATTTGCTCTTCCACAACTTGCTTTCCCTTCTTTGAATCTTGTGTCTCTTCCTTCTTCTCTTTGAGCTTATCCTGGTCATGCTTATCCTCCTCTACTTGCTTTTGGCTAGCACCTTTGTCATTCTCCAAAGTTTTCCCACTCCTTAGCTGGATGGCCTTACATTCTTCTTTGGGATTTGGAATGGTATCACTTGGACAAACATTGGTTGGTCTTTCAGCTTGTCTGGCCAATTGCCCTACTTGTCTTTCAAGATTCCTCATGGTGGCCTCTTGTCGCTCTTGTCCTTCGATTAAACTCTCTTTCCCTTTGGCTAGACTCTGTGTGGTCTGAGCAAGTGCTTGTAATGTTGCTTCAAGAGTTGAGATCCTGGTTTCCTGATGGTCAATGGATGGTATGTTGGAATATGATGTTTGTTGCTGGAAGTTATTTGGGTTGTTGAGGTGGTTATTCTGGGAGTTGAAAGGTGATATGGAGAAGTTATTTTGGTGAATTTGTGAGTTGTTGTTGGGTTGCTGATATGAGTTTTGTGGTTTTCTGTATTGGTTAGTGTTATTGGATGAATGATTTTGGTTGTTTGTGTTGTGGGAGTTGTTGGAATTGTGATTCTTTTGCCATGAATTCTGATTATCACCCCACCTCAAGTTGGGATGATTCCTCCATGATGGATTGTATGCATCTCCATGGAATTCATTTTGAGAAGAGCTTGAGGTGTTATGCATGTATTGGACATGTTCTGGTTGCTGATCATAGTTGTATTTCTCAGAACCTTCTTCACTTCGGCTCCATCCATTTGAAGTTTGGCTTGTTGTGCTAATTGTAGCCACTTGAAGTCCATCAATTCTCTTTGCCATCATCTTCATTTGCTTTTGAATTTTCTGGTGCATCAACTTGTTCTGTGCTAAGATAGTGTCCACTTTTTCTAGCTCCAACACACCCTTCTTTTGAACTGGTTGGCGTTGCCTCTAATGAGAATAAAAGTATTGGTTGTTGGTCACAGTGTCTATGAGATTCTGGGCCTCCTTAGCTGTCTTCATCAGTTGTAATGATCCCCATGCAGAGTAATCCAAAGACTCTTGAGCTTTTAGAGTCAACCCCTGATAAAAATTCTGAAGTCTGTCCCATTCACTAAACATCTCAGGTGGACATTTCCTAATCAGAGCTTTGTATCTTTCCCATGCCTCATAAAGTGATTCTCCATCAATTTGAGTGAATGTTTGCACTTCTATTTTCAATCTTATGATTCTCTGAGGTGGGTAAAACTTAGATAGGAATTTGTTCACCAAATCATCCCAAGTGTTGATGCTTTCTTTGGGGAATGTCTCTAGCCATTGAGATGCCTTATCCCTCAAAAAGAATGGAAACAGAAGCAACTTGTGATATCCGAATGCACACCATTTGTCTTGACAGTTTCACATATCCTCAAGAAGACAGATAGGTGTTGATTTAGATCTTCAAGGGGGCCTCCTCCATAGGAACAATTGTTTTGTACCAAAGTGATAAGTTGAGGCTTCAAATCAGTTATTTGCATGAACATTAGGAGTGAGTATACTGCACTTAGAGTTTCTTGGATTGGGGAAGGTATATGATGCTAGAACTCTCCTTGGAGGCTGGCCATTATTGTTGGCCACCTCTTCTGGTGGATTAGGGAGGTTACCCGCCATTTCTTGGTCTTCGTCTTCTGATTCTTCTTCTCCTATAACTCTCTTCCCTCTTGCTTCTCTTCTCAATCTCAAGAATGTCCTCTCAGGCTCAGAATCAAAAGAGGTGGATGCACCTCTTCTTCCTCCTGGAATACAACACAAACAAACCAAAGGAAAATAAAAACAGACCACTCTATTGCGAGAGTAAAGTTAAAGTTAGCAGAAACAAAAACACAACAGTTAATATGCTTAGCAAAAACAAAGAAAAAAAATGATTAATCTAGATTATCACCTACTTAATCATTGTCAATCTAAATCAATCCCCGGCAACAGCGCTGACGATCGGACTTTTGCCGGTAAAAAATTTTTTTTTATAAAATTATAATCGTGTTGTAAGTATAGTTTCTAAACCAACAGAGAATCTTTTCGTACAAAAACGTTGGTTTTCACAAGTAACAAAACCCAATAAAATTTATAATCGAAGTATTTAAACCTCGGGTCGTCTTCTCAAGGAATTACAGGGAGGTGTATTTATTATTGGTTATGGAAAAGGTAAAATTTTGGGTTTTTAGAATAGGGAACAAGTAATTTAAATGACAAGAAAAATAAATTAATAATTAGAAAATCTCTTGGCAAGGTATGAGAACTGGAAATCCTATCGTAGTTATCCTTATCAGGTGTGATGATAACTGGATTTTGCTCCCACTTAGTTAACCCTTACTAAATAAAGGGAAGTCAAGTGGACCAATTAATTTGATCCTTAAGTCCTAGTCAACTCCTGTGGAAAGACTAGCTTCAGAGCGATCCAAATCAATCAGCAATTCTCAATTTTCAATTCTCAAGTGTTACCAATTACTTAACCAAAGCAAAAACGGAGAAAATCTACTCAAATAAAAATGCCTTTAGATTGGAAGCAGCAGTAGCATAAATAAAAGAAAGAAATCTTAAATCTGAAATACCTCAAATTATATTAAATAATGAAATCAAATTAAACATAGGAATCCATAAACCAATTTGGGAAAATAAACAAACTAAATTAACAAAAATAAATAAAAGTAGAAGAGAACATAAATTAAAGGAACATTGAACCTGGAATGAAGAAAACGAAGGAATCCTAATTCTAAAATCTAAGAGAAATCCTAATCCTAAAACCTAAGAGAGAGGAGAGAGCCTCTCTCTCTAGAAACTACATCTAAAACATAAAATTGTGAATATGAAAGTATCATTGATGAATGAATGGATTCCTCCACTTTATAGCCTCTAATCTGTGTTTTTTGGGCCGAAAACTGGCCCAGAAACAGCCCAGAAATCGCTGGTTGCGAAACCTGCCATGCTGGTTTTTCGTCACTCCAGAGATTGTGTAGATGGACTTGTCTGTTGCCCCATATAGAAGTTCTTTTCCTTTCCTTTTCCGGTGGTTATCCTGAAAGAAGAGGAAAAAGAAGAAGAGTAACCGAAGAATAAAGATAGAAAACAAATAAAATATGAGTGGGTTATACCAAATAATAAGAGTCTCAGTTACGTGGTAGCTACAACATGCAGTGAGAAAATAGTAGAAACACATGGCATATCAATAGTACAAAAGTTGCAACAAAGGGGAAGAGAGTGTGGGTAATACAAGATAGTAGAAGTGCATATCAATGCAAATGGAAAGCAAGTATCATAAAATAATAGCATTGACTAAAATAAAATCACCCAATCAGAACAGAACAAGTCATAAAGCGCCAGAGTGATGCGAGAAAAGATGTAACAGTTGAATAAGAAAATTTAACACCAATGGAAAAATAATAAATTTAGAAAAGAAAATAAAAATATGCACAAAATTAAAGTGCAATGAATGGAAGTATGCAGATAAATTAAGTAAAATAGAATGAAACTGAAAAGAAGGATGAGAAGTTAAAGAGATGAAGAAAAAGAAAGTCAGAAAGAATGAAGAAAGAAGTAAGAATGTAGAAACAGCGCGCAACGTGTACGCGTCCATCACGCGGACGCGTGAAAACGGAACTAGCCATGCGACGCGTAAGCGTCGCCCACACGTACGCGTGGCTGGCCATAAAGGGAACATGACGCGTACGCGTCCCTGACACCTACGCGTGGGTGATTTTGTGCCTTGGGCACAGTGCCCGTACCAGGCCAGCATAACTTTCGGCCTAACACCTCTTTACGCCAATTTGTAGGGTGACGCGTACGCGTGAAGGCTGATTTTGCAATTGACGTGGACGTGTCAGGGACGCGTTCGCGTGAACGCGTTGGTGCCTAAGGCACGCTTGTAGCCACACTCCCGTGTGACTTTCTGTTCAATTCTCTTTTCTTCTGAATCCACGTATGACGCGAGCGCATCAGTGACGCTTCCGCGTCGCGTGCTCTCTTTTTTTTATGTAGACTGCAAAATGCAGAATGCAAATGACTGTGCAGAAATTATGAATAAACACGAATAAAAATAAAATAAAATAAAACTAAGAACAAAAAGGAAAGAATATACCACGGTGGGTTGTCTCCCACCTAGCACTTTTAGTTAAAGTCCTTAAGTTGGACATTTGGTGAGCTCCTTGTTATGGTGGCTTGTGCTTGAACTCATCCAGGAATCTCCACCAATGTTTGTGATTCCAATAGCCTCCAGGATCCCACACTAGTTGCATAAAGCCTTCAAGCAAGTTAAAGCAAGTGACAAGGCCCCAGGAGTGTTGATTGGTAGAACAAATTCTGGGATCCCAAATCTTGCTTTTGCACCCGTCTTCTTGTTGATCATTATTGTTCCAACTGGGTAGCAAGCAATCTGAATTCTCACTAAAGCAGCCAAACAACTTCCTAGACCCATTCAGTTGAGCTTTATACCAACCTTTGTACTTTAATTTGGAGCATACAACCATATTGAACTTTGCATGACAATTCATATTACTAACCATCTCCCGCTTGCTCTTATAGCTACAAAGAGCTCTAAGTTGCCATCTGTCTCAAGTAAACCATATTCAAGTGGGATGAGAAAGCTAAGGGATATGAATTTTACCCACTTGAATGTTTTGAAGGATGATGGTGACTTAGGCGGAGAGGTCTCTAACAACTTTGGCAAGGTGATTTCAAGCTCCATTCCCTTGTGCTCTTCCTTGATAACTTCCACCTCTTTGCAAGCTTCTTCAATTTCAACCTCTTCCTCTTGGTAGCTTTCTTCCAATTCAATATCTTATTCATTACTCACCAAGGGCATGGGAGGTTGTGCTTCTTCTTCTTTAATCTCCATCTCTTGATCAACCTCTTCAAAGTCTTTAGCCATGATATTCCTTGGAGGTTGTACACCCTCTTCAACATCAAATTCAGACGTCTTGGAAGGAGGTTCTATGACTAGACTTTCCCATGGAGGTTCAGCATCTCCTAAGTCTTCAACCGGTTCTTCCTCTTCAATAATTACTGCTTTGTCCAGTTGTTTTAGTATAAGATCGTACTCATCCTTGATGATTTTCTTTCCATGATAACTCCTTTCAACTATTCCTTCATCTTCAAGGGTCTCTCCTTTCTCCACATTTTGGGCCTCCTCTTGCTCTAAGACAAAATCAGACTCCTCCTTGTTGTCTTCCTTCACTAATTCTTCAACCACTCCTTCGACTTCAAGGGTCTCCACTACCTTCATCTGTAGGGCCTCATCTAGCTTCTTATGAAGTATGGATTCGCGAAGATGATTCCTTCTTTCTTGTTCCATATCAATAGCATAACTGGGATCATCTTATTTTTGGATCGATGGATGTAGGTGCTCTTCCATGGAGGGTGGTAATGGGATGGGGAGATTATTATGTGGTTGAAAAGGAAGTGCACTGAAGCTTGATAGTTGAATATTGGAGGTAGAGGGTTGGTCCATGCGGGCTATAAGATTTTGGAGTGTAGAGGTGAGACCAATGATATTAGAGATGAGTGTGTTATCCAATGGAGGTTGGGGTGGATAGGAGGGTTCATTTGTTGGGAGAAAGGGCTCATAATACAGAGGTGGTTCTTCTTGATAAGGATATGGAGATGGTGGATATTGAGGTGGTGGTTCTGGGTGTGGTTCATGTGGTGGTTGGTGTGGTGAATGTGGGTTAGGGTCATATGGGGGTGTTTGGTGGTAAGGTGCTTGTGAGTATGGTGGTTCAAAGGTATGTTGGGGAGGCAGTTCATAAGCATATGGCGGGGCTTGTTGGTAACTACAAGAGGGTCCACCATATTCATCATCTTGGTATGCTCCCTGGAATGACTCTTGACCATAGTAATTTGGTGAAAGTGGTTTGTCACGAAAGGGTCCACCATAACTATTGTCTTGGTATAGCGCATTGGAGGGGGTTGTTACCAAGAGGGTTGATCAAATCCTTGTGGCTCCTCCCATCTTTGATTCTTCCAACCTTGATGCCTATTTTTATTATAGTTTCCATTCCTTACAATAACATTGGAACCAAACTTGAAACCAGAGGGGTGAGAATTCATAGTAGCAATTAAAGACAAAAATTAATAAAAATTAATGAAAACAAACTCCTAAAACTAGAAACACTGACAACAATATAAGATAAAAATTTGAAAAGGGTTGATTTTTAAAATTTTAAATTTGATTTTAAAATAAGATAAGATAAGATTTTGAAAAAGATATGATTTTTGAAAAAGATTTAAAATTTAAAATTTAAAACTAAGATAAGATAAGATAAAAATTTTAAAATAAAAATCTGAATTTTTTTTTTGTAATTTTTGAAAAAAAAATCAATTAAAATAAAGAGAAAAGATATTTTTGAATTTAATGAGGAAAGAGAAAAATAATAAAATGACACCAAACAAAAAGTTTTTAGATCTAAACAAAGAAAACAACCAAGAACAACTTGAAGGTCAAGATGAACACCAAGAACAACTTGATGATCAAGAAAGAACAAGGAACATTATTTTTGAAAATTTTAATAACTAAATAAAAACCAATAACCTCTTAGTTTATGAAAAAGCAAAAATAAAAACAAATAAACAAGCAAAAAGCAAATATTTACAATAACCAATAATAAGGCACACGTTTGCAATTCCCCGGCAACGGCGACATTTTTGACGATCGGATTTTTGCCGGTAAAGAAATTTTTATAAAATTATAATCGCGTTGTAAGTATAGTTTCTAAACCAACAGAGAATCCTTTCGTACAAAAACTTTGGTTGTCACAAGTAACAAAACCCAATAAAATTTATAACTGAAGTATTTATACCTCGGGTCGTCTTCTCAAGGAATTGCAGGGAAGTGTATTTATTATTGGTTATGGAAAAGGTAGAATTTTGGGTTTTTGGAATAGGGAACAAGTAATTTAAATGACAAGAAAAATAATTAATAATTAGAAAATCTCTTGGCAAGGTATGAGAACTGGAAATCCTATCCTAGTTTTCCTTATCAGGTGTGATGAGAATTGGATTTTGCTTCCACTTAGTTAACACTTACTAAATAAAGGAAAGTCAAGTAGACCAATCAATTTGATCCTCAAGTCCTAGTCAACTCCTGTGGAAAGACTAGCTTTAGAGCGATCCAAATCAATCAGAAATTCTCAATTTTCAGTCAACTGCTGAGTCTGATAACTCAAGTGTTACCAATTACTTAACCAAAGAAAAAAGGGAGAAAATCTACTCAAATAAAAATACCTTCAGATTAGAAGCAGTAGTAACATAAATAAAAGAAAGAAATCTTAAATCTGAAATACCTCAAATTATATTAAATAAAGAAATCAAATTAAACATAGGAATCCATAAACCAATTTGGGAAAATAAACAAACTAAAGTAATAAAATAAATAAATGTAGAAGAGAACATAAATTAAAGGAACATTTAACCTGGAATGAAGAAAACTAATGAATCCTAATTCTAAAATCTAAGAGAAATCCTAATCCTAAATCCTAAGAGAGAGGAGAGAGCCTCTCTCTCTAGAAACTACATCTAAAACCTAAAATTGTGAATATGAAAGTATGATTGATGAATAAATGGATTCTCCTACTTTATAGCCTCTAATCTATGTTTTCTGGGACGAAAACTGGGCCAGAAACAGCCAAAAATCGCTGGTTGCAAAATCTGCCAAGCTAGTTTTTCGTCACTGCGACGCGTCCGTGTGAATCACGCATTCGTGTCACTTATCATCAGAGAAACTATAGTAAATTATATATCATTTCAAAGCCCCGAATGTTAGCTTTCCAACGCAACTAGAACCGCATCATTTGGACCCTTGTAGCTCAAGTTATGACCGTTTGAGTACGAAGAGGTCAGGCTGGACAACTTTGCAGTTCCTTCAGCTTCTTGTATTCTTTCCACTTTTGCATGCTTCCTTTTCATCCTTTAATCCATTTCTGCTCTATAAACCCTGAAATCACTTAACACACATATCAAGACATCGATTGGTAAAGGAGAATTAATATTTGGTAATTTAAAGGATTAGGAAGCAAGTTTCCAATTATAGAACAAAATCAAGAAGGAAATTGTAAAACCATGCATTTTGTATGGATAGGTGCATGAAAGATTGATAAAATCCACCAATTGAGCACAAGATAAACCGTAAAATAGTGGTTTATCAGGCGCCAAAAACTTGATGAGGGGAAATCGATTCCACACAAACTAACCGACAAGTGTACCGGGTCGCATCAAGTAGTAAAACTCACAAAAGTGAGGTCGATCACACAGGGATTGATGGATTGAGCAATTTTAGTTGGGTGATGAATTTAGTTATGCAGACGGTTGATGATTTGAGTGAAATTTGATTGACAGAAAGTAAATTGCAAGAAAGTAATGTGCAGAAAGTAAATTGACAGAATCTTAAATTGCAGGAGAAGTAAATTGTAGAAACTTAGAGAACAAGAAATTAAAAGAGCTGAAACTTAAATTGCAAGAAAAGTAAATGACTGAAACTTGAAGTGCAAGGAATTTAAATTGCAGAATCTAAGGTGCAAGGGAACTTAAATTGCATGAATTAGAAAGGGAATTGGGTTCTGGGAAAACAAACAGAATGTAAATTGCAGTAAATATCAGAGAGATCTAAGTTGGAGAAAATCAAAGAAAATGATTCATCAGGGTTTGGAGGTACTGTAATCCTTCCTGTATCAACTTAGACTCAACTCCTTTCTAAATCATTTGGTAGATCTATGGCGGATTGAAATGGATTGGATCCCAATTCCTTGGTAATCCAATCTCTCTAATCACAATCAATCTCGCCAATTCCTTGATCTAATTGTCATGAGAAGAGGTTAAGTGCATATCTCTCATCCATAAGGCACACTAACTCTCAGGATCTCGATTCCTCCAGAATAGTGTTGATCAAGAGAGTCGTGAAGGATAGAGCTCCAATTCTAATGCAAGTGATTCCCCTTCCGAGACTCACACAAGCATTCACTTAATTAAACCCCCTTCCGGAGTGAATAATTCAAAATCAAAATAGAAGATACCCAATAGCTACACAATTGAATTGAGAAGAAGAAGAATTTCATTGATTCATTGGAATTATAATAGAGCTCCTCCCCCTAATGAAATTGGGGTTTAGTTCATCATTGCTCTAGTACAAAAATAGAAAAGAAAAATTGCAGAGAAGAAGAATAGAAGGAAAATAGAAAGTAAAATCAGATCTCAGAATTCTACAGAACTCTCAAAAGAAAACAAAAAACAAAGGTAAAAGATCAAAAGGTTCAAAGGTCCTAATCAAATCAAATTTTCATCTATTTATACACCTTCCAATTCAGTCATCAAGTGCTTGGAGTGGGCTTTTTTGCCATTGATGAAGTGGGACAGGATTGGTACTTGGTTGCAACTTCCAGGGGAACGTAGCATTCTAAAAGAGAGCACAACGTTCATTTACCGACGTGTACGCGTCCCTTGTGCGTGCGTGTCTGACGCGCGGATAATTTATACGCTTTTTGGCATTGCTTTTAGTATGTTTTTAGTAGGATCTAGTTACTTTTAGGGATGTTTTCATTAGTTTTTATGTTAAATTCACATTTCTAGACTTTACTATGAGTTTGTGTGTTTTTCTATGATTTCAGGTATTTTCTGGCTGAAATTGAGGGACTTCAGCAAAAATCAGATTCAGAGGTTGAAGAAGGACTGCTAATGCTGTTGGATTCTGACCACTCTGCACTCAAAGTGGATTTTCTAGAGCTACAGAACTCAACATGGCGCGCTTCCAATTGTGTTGGAAAGTAGACATCCAGGGCTTTCCCGAAATATATAATAGTTCATACTTTGCCCAAGTTTAGATGACACAAACTGGCGTTCAACGCCAGCTCTCTGCCCAATTCTGGCGTCCAGCGCCAGAAACAAGTTGCAAAGTGGAGTTCAACGCCCAAACTGGCACAAAAACTGGCGTTCAACTCCAGAAAGAGTCTCTGCACGTGTAACATTCAAGCTCAGCCCAAGCACACACCAAGTGGGCCCCGGAAGTGGATTTATGCATCAATTACTTACTTCTGTAAACCCTAGTAGCTAGTTTATTATAAATAGGACATTTTACTATTGTATTTGACATCTTTGAATCTTTGGAATCATCTTTGGACGCCAGGTTCTTAGATCAGAGGGGCTGGCCATTCGGCCATGCCTGGACCTTTCACTTATGTATTTTTAACGGTAGAGTTTCTACACTCCATAGATTAAGGTGTGGAGCTCTGCTGTTCCTCAAAGATTAATGCAAAATACTACTGTTTTCTATTCAATTCACTTGTTCTGCTTCTAAGATATTCATTCGCACTTCAACCTGAATGTGATGAACGTGACAATCATCATCATTCCCTATGAACGCGTGCCTGACAACCACTTCCGTTCTACATTAGATTGAATGAGTATCTCTTAGATCTCTTAATTAGAATCTTCGTGGTGTAAGCTAGATTAATGGCGGCATTCATGAGGGTCCGGAAAGTCTAAACCTTGTCCGTGGTATTCCGAGTAGGACTCTGGGATTGAATGACAGTGACGAACTCCAAACTCGTGAGTGCTGGGCGTAGTGACAGACGCAAAAGGATAGTAAATCCTATTCCAGTATGATCGAGAACCTCCAAGATGATTAGCCATGCAGTGACAGCGCATCGGACCATTTTCACAGAGAGGAATAAGATGCAACCAACGACAAGGGTGATGCCTCCAGACGATTAGCCGTGCAGTGACAGAGCATTTGGACCATTTTCCCGAGAGAGATCGAAAGTAGCCATTGGCACCGGTGACATCCTTACATAAAGCCAGCCATAGAAAGGAGTAAGATTGATTGGATGAAGACAGCAGGAAAGCAGAGGTTCAGAGGAATGAATGCATCTCCATACGCTTATCTGAAATTCTCACCAATGAGTTACATAAGTATTTCTATCCTTATTTTATTAATTAATTTCGAAAACCCCATTTCTATTTTATATCCGCCTGACTGAGATTTACAAGGTGACCATAGCTTGCTTCATACCAACAATCTCCGTGGGATTCGACCCTTACTCACGTAAGGTATTACTTGGACGACCCAGTGCACTTGCTGGTTAATTGTGCGAAGTTGTGAACCATGGTATTGGCATCGTGTTTTTGGTGCCATTGCCAGGGAAAGAAAGAGCAATGAATTTTACATAATCAAAGTGTAATCACAATTTCGTCCACCAAGTTTTTGGCGCCGTTGCCGGGGATTGTTCGAGTTTGGACAACTAACGGTTCATCTTGTTGCTCAGATTAGGTAATTTTCTTTTTGTTTTATTTTCAAAAATTTTTCAAAAATCTTTCAAAAAATTTCTCCTTTGTTTTCGAAAAAAAAAATGTTTTCAAAAATCTATTTTTCTTCAGAATTTTTAAGAATGAATTCTAGTGTTTCATGAAGCATGTTGAAGCCTAGCTGGCTGTAAAGCCATGTCTAAATTCTTTTGGACTGAAGTTTTGGCTTAAAATTGAATAAATTACACTCATATTTTGACTAAAGCTTGGCTGGCTATTAAGCCATGCCTGACCCTTTGATTGGAGCTTTAGACTAACATGGCAAGATTCATGGAATTCATATTAAAAATTTTGGAATCCTTATTTTTCTTTTTCAAAATGATTTTCGAAAAAAAAAATTTAAAAGAAAATACAAAAAAATTATAAAATAATAAAAATCAAAAATATTTTGTGTTTCTTGTTTGAGTCTTGAGTCATGTTATAAGTTTGGTGTCAATTGCATGTGCATCTTGCATTTTTTCGAAAATTCATGCATTCATAGTGTTCTTCATGATCTTCAAGTTGTTCTTGGTAAGTCTTCTTGTTTGATCTTTGCGTTTGCATGTTTTGTGTCTTTTCTTGTTTTTCATATGCATTCTTGAATTCTTAGTGTCTAAGCATTAAAGAATTCTAAGTTTGGTGTCTTGCATGTTTTCTCTGCATTAAAAATTTTTCAAAAATGTGTTCTTGATGTTCATCATGATCTTCATAGTGTTCTTGATGTTCATCTTGACATTCATAGCATTCTTGCATGCATTCATTATTTTGATCCATAACTTTCATGCATTGCATCATTTTTCTTGTTTTTCTCTCTCATCATAAAAATTCAAAAATCAAAAAAATATCTTTCCCTTTTTCTCTCTCATAATTTCGAAAATTAGATTCGACTTTTTCAAAAATTTTTAAAATCTAGTTGTTTTTATGAGTCAAATCAAATTTTCAATTTAAAAATCTTATCTTTTTCAAAATCTTTTTCAAAAATCAAATCTTTTTCATTTTTCTTAGTTATTTTCGAAAATTATAAAAAAATATTTTTCAAAAATCTTTTTCTTATTTTTATATCAAATTTTTGAAAATAACAATAACAATTAATGTTTTGATTCAAAAATTTCAAGTTTGTTACTTACTTGTTAAGAAAGATTCAAACTTTAAGTTCTAGAATCATATCTTGTGATTTCTTGTGAATCAAGTTATTAATTGTGATTTTAAAAATCAAATCTTTTTTCAAAAAAACTAATTTTTATCATATCTTTTCAAAAATATCTTCTCATCTTATCTTTTCCAAAAATTTGATTTCAAAATATCTTTTCTAACTTCCTAACTTCTTATCTTTTCAAAATTTGTTTCAACTAACTAACTAACTTTTTGTTTGTTTCTCATCTTTTTCAAAACCACCTAACTAACTCTCTCTCTCTAATTTTCAAAAATATCCTCCCTCTTTTTCAAAATTCCTTTTTAATTAACTAATTATTTCAATTTTTAAAATCTTAATTTTCGAAAATTACTAACATTTTCCAAAAACTATTTTCGAAAATTACTAACTCTTTTTCAAAAATTATTTTCGAAAATCCTCTCCATCTCTCATCTTATTCTATTTATTTATTCATCTACTAACACCTCTTCCTCACATCACTCACCAAATTCGAAACCCCCTCTTCTATCTGTGTTCGAATTTTTTCTTCTTCTTCTCTTCTTCTACTAACAATAAGGAACCTCTTTACTGTGACATAGAGGATTCCTCTTCTTTTCTTTTTCTCTTCTCTTTTTATGAGCAGGGACAAAGAAAAAGGCATTCTTGTTGAAGCTGACCCAGAACCTGAAAGGACTCTGAAGAGGAAACTAAGAGAAGCTAAATTACAACAATCCAGAGACAACCTTATTGAAAATTTCGAACAAGTAAAGGAGATGGCAGCCGAACCCAACAACAATAATGCAAGGAGAATGCTTGGTGACTTTACTGCACCTAATTCCAATTTACATGGAAGAAGCATCTCCATTCCTGCCATTGGAGCAAACAACTTTGAGCTGAAACCTCAGCTAGTTTCTCTGATGCAGCAGAACTGCAAGTTTCATGGACTTCCATCTGAAGATCCTTTTCAGTTCTTAACTGAATTCTTGCAGATATGTGATACTGTTAAGACTAATGGAGTAGATCCTGAAGTCTACAGGCTCGTGCTTTTCCCTTTTGCTGTAAGAGACAGAGCTAGAGTGTGGTTGGACTCTCAACCCAAAGACAGCCTGAATTCTTGGGATAAGCTGGTCACGACTTTCTTAGCCAAGTTCTTTCCTCCTCAAAAGCTGAGCAAGCTTAGAGTGGATGTTCAAACCTTCAGACAGAAAGAAGGTGAATCCCTCTATGAAGCTTGGGAAAGATACAAACAGTTGACCAAAAAGTGTCCTTCTGACATGCTTTCAGAATGGACCATCCTGGATATATTCTATGATGGTTTATCTGAGCTATCAAAGATGTCATTGGATACTTCTGCAGGTGGATCCATTCACCTAAAGAAAACGCCTGCAGAAGCTCAAGAACTCATTGACATGGTTGCAAATAACCAGTTCATGTACACTTCTGAAAGGAATCCTGGTGAATAATGGGTGATGACATGTCATCATGTCATGTTTTTCTATGCCTTTTTCCTTTGTTTTCAATAGGTTTTATGCACTTTCTTGAGCCATAAGCAAGCCATGTGGGTAGATTTTCATGCTTCCTTTGATTTAATCAACCATGTATGAATTCATGCTATTTCATGAGGTTTTATGCTAAAATTGTCACATATTATGAAAGAATGAATATCTCATGATTTTGAGCATAGCTTTGATGTGTTTGGTTGATTAATGATAGGTGAAGAAGGCTTGGAGAAAGGGTGAAGCAAGAAGGAATGGCTAGGAGTAAAGAGAGGACAATGGAATAAGTTGAACCAGGAAGCAAAAACTTTTGGGTGAAAAGTTAGCCTCAAAGTTAGACCCCTAACTTGGAGGCTAACGTTGGCACATGAAATTCACCCCTGGGCACCAAAAGTTTGCGCCAACGTTAGCCCCCTAACTTTGAGGCTAACGTTGGCATGAAGAGAACCTCCCTGGGCACCAAAAGTTTGCGCCAACGTTAGCCCCTAACTTGGTGGCTAACGTTGGCACATGAAATTCACAAGGGGAGGAGCAAAAGTTTGCGCCAACGTTAGCCCCCTAACTTTGAGGCTAACGTTGGCGCCACACACCACAACAGCTTGAAGGGGTATACTTCCAACAAGAATAACTTGAGCTACAGAGCTCCAAATGAGGTGATTCAAGAAGCATTGGAAAGTAGGAATCAAGAGCTTTCCAAGCATATATGGCACTGCATGGTGGACACTAAAATTGAGGGAGAAAACTGCCCCGCAATGTGCATAAACGAACATGGTGGCAACCTGCAGTGAGGCCAACTGACCTCTGCACCTTCAACGGAGTATAACTCGAGCTGTAGAGCTTCAAATAATGTGCTCCCAACGGCATTGGAAATTAGACATCCAGGGCTTTCCAACAATGTATAATAGTATGGGGTGGACAATACGTTTGAGCCTCCAGAACTGGCGTTTTCGCCAACGTTTGAGGCAAACGTTACCTCAAACGCTGCACACCAAAGCCAGCGACCATGCCCTCTTCAAATGCTCATAACTTGAGTTGTAGATGTCCAATTGAAATGATTCCAAGTGGGTTAGAAAGCTGACATTCAGAGCTTTCCAACCATATATGACAGTCTATATTGGGCATAAAATTGGCAACATGACAAGAGGACAAAGTTGGCGCCATAAATGTGCATAAGGGAGGCCAACGTTTGGGTCAAAGTTAGACCCCTAACGTTGGCACCAACGTTCATACCAGCAATTTTTGTGGGCTGCTATGAAAAGTTGGAGCCAAAGTTAGACCCCTAACTTTAGCTCCAACTTTTGGTCCAACTTTTGCAAACTCAACCCGGTTCAATTCGGTTCCTCTTCAAACTCCAAGAGCAATCAACCAAGGCCTTTATCAACCCAATTCCATCAAGAGCAAGGGCCCAAATGATCATCACTCAAAGGCACAAGAAATAGATAAAATAGGAATTTCATTTAATTGTAATTTGTTTTTAATTTCATTTTCATTTCCATTTTGTAAAGCCTATATAAGGCATCATTTTCATATTTGTGAGGAGGCTGGCTCCACTAGGGAGCACTAGAATTTGAGAGCTCTCTCTTTAATTTTCTTTGTTTTGAATCTTGGGTGGAGAATTGAAGGTGTTCTGTTTCATTCTCCCTCTGAGATTTCTCTTTGTTTTTCTTGCTGCTTTTAATTCACTGCACTTCAAAATTTCAATTCTGTTTTGATTCCCAGCATCCAATTTCCTTTATTCTTCCTGCAATTTAAATTTCCAGTTGCGTGATCTATTGCTCTTTTTAATTTCCAACACCCCAGCCCCTTTACTTTTCATGCAATTTACTTTTCTTGCAATTTAAGTTTTAGCTATTTTACTTTCTTGTTCTTTAACTTACTTGCAATTTTACTTTCTGCATCTTTAAGATTCATTGCAATTTACTTTCTGTTGGCTACATTTCACACAATTCACTAAATGTCAGCTTGACTAAACTAATCACCCACTAAAATTGCTTGATCCATCAATCCCTGTGGGATCGACCTCACTCCCGTGAGTTTTTATTACTTGATGCGACCCGGTGCACTTGCCGGTTAGATTTGTGTGTTTTGGGAGAAATTTATTTTTCACCAAAATACTCATCAATGGGACGCCTATGAAGAAGGGAGTTCTTGAAGTTGATACTCTGAATGCCATATTGGCTCAGAACAAAATATTTACTCAGTAAGTGAATATGATTTCTCATAGTCTGAATGGAGTGCAAGCTGCATCTAACAGTACTCAAGAGGCTTCTTATGAAGAAGAAGCTTATGATCCTAAAAACCCTGCAATAGCAGAGGTGAATTACTTAGGTGAACCTTATGGAAACACCTATAATCTATCATGGAGAAATCATCCAAATCTCTCATGGAAGGATCAAAGGCCTCAACAAGGCTTTAATAATGGTGGAAGAAACAGGTTTAACAATAATAAACCTTTTCCATCATCCACTCAGCAATAGACAGAGAACTCTGAACAAAAATCTTCTAATTTAGCAAACTTAGTCTCTGATCTATCTAAGGCCACTGTAAGTTTCATGAATGAAACAAGGTCTTCCATTAGAAATTTGGAAGCACAAGTGGGCCAGCTGAGTAAAAGGATCACTGAAATCCCTCCTAGTACTCTCCCAAGCAATACAAAAGAGAATCCAAAAGGAGAGTGCAAGGCCATTGACATAAGCACCATGGCCGAACCTGTAAGGGAAGGAGAGGACGTGAATCCCAAGGAGGAAGACCTCCTGGGACGCCCAGTGATCAATAAAGAGTTTCCCTCTGAGGCTCATATAGAGACCATAGAGATTCCATTGAACCTCCTTATGCCATTCATGAGCTCTGATGAGTATTCCTCTTCTGAAGAGAATGAGGATGTTACTGAAGAGCAAGCTGCCAAGTTCCTTGGTGCAATCATGAAGCTGAATGCCAAATTATTTGGTATCGAGACTTGGGAAGATGAACCTCCCTTGTTCACCAATAAACTAAGTGATCTGGATCAACTGACATTGCCTCAGAAGAAACAGGATCCTGGAAAGTTCATAATACCTTGTACCATAGGCACCATGATCTTTAAGGCTCTGTGTGACCTTGGTTCAGGAATAAACCTCATGCCCCTCTCTGTAATAGAGAAACTGGGAATCTATGGGGTGCAAGCTGCAAAAATCTCATTAGAGATGGCAGACAATTCAAGAAAACAGGCTTATGGACAAGTAGAGGACGTGTTAGTAAAGGTTGAAGGCCTTTACATCCCTGCTGATTTTATAGTCTTGGATACTGGAAAGGAAGAGGATGAATCCATCATCCTAGGAAGACCTTTCCTAGCCACAGGAAGAGCTGTGATTGATGTGGACAGAGGAGAATTGATCCTTCAATTAAATAAGGACAACCTTGTGTTTACAACTCAAGGATCTCTCTCTGCATCCATGGAGAGGAAGCAGAAAAAGCTTCTCTCAAAGCAGAGTCAACCAAAGCCCCCACAGTCAGACTCTAAGTTTGGTGTTGGGAGGCCACAACCAAACTCTAAGTTTTGTGTTGAACTCCCATATCCAAACTCTAAGTTTGGTGTTGGGGGAGTCTCAACAATGCTCTGAACATCTGTGAGGCTCCATGAGAGCCCACTGTCAAGCTATTGACATTAAAGAAGCGCTTGTTGGGAGGCAACCCAATTTCTATTTATCTAACTATATTTTTCTTAGTTATATGTCTTTATAGGTTCATGATCATGAGGAGTCACAAAATAAATATAAAAATTGAAAACGGAATCAAAAACAGCAGAAGAAAAATCACACCCTGGAGGAAGCATCTGCCTGGCATTCAACGCCAGAACAGAGCATGGTTCTGGCGCTGAACGCCCAAAATGGGCAGTATCTGGGCGCTGAATGCCCAAAATGGGCATCATCTGGGCGCTGAACGCAAGAATTGCACCCTGGAGAGGAGCTGGCGCTGAACGCCCAGAACAAGCATGGTTCTGGCGTTCAACGCCAGAAATGGGCAACAAATGGGCGTTGAATGCCCAAAATGGGCACCAACCTGGCGCTGAACGCCCAGAGTTGTGTGCAAGGGCATTTTACATGCCTAATTTGGTGCAAGGTTGTAAATCCTTGAACACCTCAGGATCTGTGGACCCCACAGGATCACCTCAGGATCTGTGGACCCCACAGGATCCCCACCTACCTCCACTCGCTTCTTCTCACCCCTCTTTCACACAATGCCATAAACACTCTTCCCCAAAACCCTTCACCAATCACCTCAATCTCTCTTCCCCATCACCTCCTCACCACTCACATCCATCCACTTTTCCTCATAAACCTACCTCATAAACTCCACCTACCTTCAAAATTCAAAATCAATTCCCCACCCAAACCCACCCCAAAACCCTCCATTCTTCCTCATTTTCACACAACACAACCCTCTCTTCTCTTCTTGGCCGAAACACAACCCCTTCTCCCTCTCCTCCATTTCTTCTTCTTCTTCATCTATTCTTTCTTCTCTTGCTCGAGGGCGAGCAAAATTCTAAGTTTGGTATGGTAAAAGCATAAGCTTTTTGTTTTTCCATTACCATTGATGGCACCTAAGACCGGAGAATCCTCTAGAAATGGGAAAGGGAAGACAAAAGCTTCCACCTCCGAGTCATGGGAGATGGAAAGGTTCATCTCCAAAGCCCATCAAGACCACTTCTATGATGTTGTGGCCAAGAAGAAGGTGATGCCCGAGGTCCCTTTCAAACTCAAAAGAAATGAGTATCCGGAGATCCGACATGAAATTCAAAGAAGAGGTTGGGAAGTTCTAACAAATCCCATCCAACAAGTCGGCATCCTAATGGTTCAAGAGTTCTATGCCAATGCATGGATCACCAAGAACCATGATCAAAGTAAGAACCCGGATCCAAAGAATTATGTTACAATGGTTCGGGGGAAATACTTGGATTTTAGTCCGGAAAATGTGAGGTTGGCGTTTAACTTGCCTATGATGCAAGGAGATGAACGCCCCTACACTAGAAGGGTCAACTTTAATCAAAGGTTGGACCAAGTCCTCATGGACATATGTGTGGAAGGAGCTCAATGGAAGATTGACTCCAAAGGCAAGCCGGTTCAACTAAGAAGATTGGACCTCAAGCCTGTGGCTAGAGGATGGTTGGAGTTCATCCAACGCTCCATCATCCCCACTAGCAACCGATCTGAAGTTACTGTGGATCGGGCCATCATGGTCCATAGCATCATGATTGGAGAAGAAGTAGAGGTTCATGAAGTCATCTCCCTTGAACTCTACAAAATAGCCTAAAAGCCCTCTCCTGGGGCAAGGCTAGCTTTTCCTCATCTTATCTGCCATCTATGTTACTCAGCTGGAGCTTCCATAGAAGGAGACATTCACATTAAGGAAGAGAATCCCATCACTAAGAAAAAGATGGAACAAGCAAGAGAGCCCATTCATGGAGCTCAAGAGGCGCAGGAAGCTCATCACCATGAGATCCCGGAGATGCCTAATATGCATTTTCCTCCACAAAACTATTGGGAGCAAATCAACACCTCCTTAGGAGAATTAAGTTCCAACATGGGACAACTAAGGGTGGAACATCAAGAGCACTCCATCATCCTTCATGAAATAAGAGAAGATCAAAAAGCAATGAGGGAGGAGCAACAAAGACAAGGAAGAGACATAGAAGAGCTCAAGGACATCATTGGTTCCTCAAGAAGGAAACGCCACCATCACTAAGGTGGACTCATTCCTTGTTCTTACTTTCTCTGTTTTTCGTTTTCTCTATGTTAAGTGCTTATCTATGTTTGTGTCTTCATTACATGATCATTAGTAGTTAGTAACTTTGTCTTAAAGTTATGAATGTCGTATGAATCCATCACCTCTCTTAAATGAAAAATGTTTTAATTCAAAAGAACAAGAAGTACATGAGTTTTGAATTTATCCTTGAACTTAGTTTAATTATATTGATGTGGTGACAATGCTTTTTGTTTTCTGAATGTATGCTTGAACAGTGCATATGTCTTTTGAAGTTGTTGTTTAAGAATGTTAAATATGTTGGCTCTTGAAAGAATGATGACTAGGAGACATGTTATTTGATAATCTGAAAAATTATAAAAATGATTCTTGAAGCAAGAAAAATCAGCAAAGAACAAAGCTTGCAGAAAAAAAAAGGATAAAATAGGCGAAAAAAAAATAAAATAGAAAGGAAAAAAAAAAGCAAGCAGAAAAAGCCAAAAGCTCTTAAAACCAAGAGGCAAGAGCAAAAAGCCAATAACCCTTAAAACCAAAAGGCAAGGATAAATAAAAGGATCCCAAGGCTTTGAGCATCAGTGGATAGGAGGGCCTAAAGGAATACAATCCTGGCCTAAGCGGCTAAACCAAGCTATCCCTAACCATGTGCTTGTGGCGTGTATGTGTCAAGTGAAAACTTTAGACTGAGCGGTTAAAGTCAAGGTCCAAAGCAAAAGAAGAGTGTGCTTAAGAACTCTGGACACCTCTAATTGGGGACTTTAGCAAAGCTGAGTCACAATCTGAAAAGGTTCACCCAATTATGTGTCTGTGGCATTTATGTATCCGGTGGTAATACTGGAAAACAAAGTGCTTAGGGCCACGGCCAAGACTCATAAAGAAGCTGTGTTCAAGAATCATCATACTGAACTAGGAGAATCAATAACACTATCTGAACTCTGAGTTCCTATAGATGCCAATCATTCTGAACCTCAATGGATAAAGTGAGATGCCAAAACTATTCAATAGGCAAAAAGCTATAAGTCCCGCTCATTTGATTGGAGCTATGTTTCATTGATAGTTTGGAATTTATAGTATATTCTCTTCTTTTTATCCTATTTGATTTTCAGTTGCTTGGGGACAAGCAACAATTTAAGTTTGGTGTTGTGATGAGCGGATAATTTATACGCTTTTTGGCATTGTTTTTAGTATGTTTTTAGTAGGATCTAGTTACTTTTGGGGATGTTTTCATTAGTTTTTATGTTAAATTCACATTTCTGGACTTTACTATGAGTTTGTGTGTTTTTCTGTGATTTCAGGTATTTTCTGGCTGAAATTGAGGGACTTGAGCAAAAATCAGATTCAGAGGTTGAAGATGGACTGTTAATGCTATTGGATTCTGACCTCCCTGCACTCAAAGTGAATTTTCCAGACCTACAGAACTCAAATTGGCGCGCCTCCAATTGTGTTGGAAAGTAGACACAAACTGGCGTTCAACGCCAGCTCTCTGCCCAATTCTGGCATCCAACGCCAGAAACAAGTTGCAAAGTGGAGTTCAACGCCCAAACTGGCACAAAAACTAGCGTTCGACTCCAGAAAGAGCCTGTGCACGTGTAACATTCAAGCTCAGCCCAAGCACACACCAAGTGGGCCCCGGAAGTGGATTTATGCATCAATTACTTACTTCTGTAAACCCTAGTAGCTAGTTTATTATAAATAGGACATTTTACTATTGTATTTGACATCTTTGAATCTTTGGAATCATCTTTGGACGCCTGGTTCTTAGATCAGAGGGGCTGGCCATTCGGCCATGCCTGGACCTTTCACTTATGTATTTTTAATGGTAGAGTTTCTACACTCCATAGATTAAGGTGTGGAGCTCTGCTGTTCCTCAAAGATTAATGCAAAATACTACTGTTTTCTATTCAATTCACTTGTTCCGCTTCTAAGATATTCATTCGCACTTCAACCTGAATGTGATGAACGTGACAATCATCATCATTCCCTATGAACGCGTGCCTGACAACCACTTCCGTTCTACATTAGACTGAATGAGTATCTCTTAGATCTCTTAATCAGAATCTTCGTGGTATAAGCTAGATTGATGGCGGCATTCATGAGGGTCCAGAAAGTCTAAACCTTGTCTGTGGTATTCCGAGTAGGACTCTGGGATTGAATGACTATGACGAACTCCAAACTCGCGAGTGCTGGGCGTAGTGACAGACGCAAAAGGATAGTAAATCCTATTCCAGTATGATCGAGAACCTCCAAGATGATTAGTTATGGAGTGACAGCGCATCGGACCATTTTCACAGAGAGGAATAGGATGCAACCAACGACAAGGGTGATGCCTCCAGACGATTAGCCGTGCTGTGACAAAGCATTTGGACCATTTTCCCGAGAGAGATCGAAAGTAGCCATTGGCACCGGTGACATCCTTACATAAAGCCAGCCATAGAAAGGAGTAAGATTGATTGGATGAAGACAGCAGGAAAGCAGAGGTTCAGAGGAACGAATGCATCTTCATACGCTTATCTAAAATTCTCACCAATGAGTTACATAAGTATTTCTATCCTTATTTTATTAATTAATTTCGAAAACCCCATTACTATTTTATATCCGCCTGACTGAGATTTACAAGGTGACCATAGCTTACTTCATACCAACAATCTCCGTGGGATTCGACCCTTACTCACGTAAGGTATTACTTGGACGACCCAGTGCACTTGCTGGTTAATTGTGCGAAGTTTTGAACCATGGTATTGGCATCGTGTTTTTGGTGCGATTGCCAGGGAAAGAAAGAGCAATGAATTTTACATAATCAAAGTGTAATCACAATTTCGTCCACTAGTGTCCCTTGCATTTTTGCACATCGATGCGTACGCATCACATACACGTACGTGTCATTGCCATCTTCAGCCTCCATCATGCTTGCGCGCACCAGTCATGTGTGCGCGTCCTTGATTGCGTTCTTCGAACGAGTGCTACGTTCGTGCCATGAGCGCTCCCCACGCGTGATGGGATATTTTAGCGGAAAAACGAATTTCTCCAAAACACCCAAAACTAACCGGCAAGTGCACCGGGTCGCATCAAGTAATAATAATTCACGGGAGTGAGGTCGATCACTCAGGGATTGAAGGATTGAGCAATTTTAGTTTAGTGGTTGATTTAGTCAAGCGAATCAAGATTTGGTTGAGTGATTTTTGATTTGTAGAATTTAAATTGCATGGAAAGTAAAGGGAATTGGTAATTGACATGAAATTAAAGAGAATAGGAATTTAAATGCTGAATCTTAAAGAACAAGAAATTAAATGGCAGAAACTTAGAACGCAAGAAATGTAAATTGCAGAATCTTAAAGTGTAAGAAATGTAAATAGCTTGAATTATAAAGGGAATTGGAAGTTGGATTTGCACAAATTAAACGAGGGAAAGCAAATTGCAACCAACAGAGAAGTAAAAGAACACTTGGATTGAACCGGATCTAAAAACAGAATTGTAAATAAGCACGAAAACAGTAAACAGGGAATGGGAAATGGGGAATCCGGATCTCAGGACCCAAGAGACTAGATAACCAAGTCTAGATCTCAATGCCTTCCTAGATCCAACAAGAACAATTGCAAAGGAATTGTAAATTACAAAGAAAGTAGATGAAGAACAATTAACAGAAATTAAATTCAATAAGCAGTAGAAGAAACAGAGAGATCTTCGGATGAGATTGAAACAGAATTCCTTCAATTCTCCAACCCAAGATCCAAGACAATTGCAATTGAAATTGAAAGCAATAAAACTAAGAGGAAGAGAGTGGAATTCTCCTTCCCCGAAACTAAGAAATTAAAGATCACTCAATATCCAAAGCTCTCCGAAAACTATTATGAAAACTCAAAAGGAAAGCTCTCGAAAGAACTTGAATTCTATCCTATTTATACACTTTCTTCAAATGATCTTCAAGCCTTGAGTTGGGCCTTTGCTCTTGGTGGAGTTGGGTTGAGAGAGGCCTTGGTTGATTGCTCTTGGAGTTTGGAGAGGAACCAAAGTGAACCAAGTGAACCGGGTTGGAGTTTTGCAAAAGTTTGAGTAAAAGTTTGAGTAAAAGTTTGAGGCAAACTTTTGGTCCAACTTTTCATATCAGCCCCCATGTTTTGCTGATACCCACGTTGGTGCAAAAGTTAGGGGTCTAACTTTTGCTCCAACGTTGGCCTTCCTTAGTGCACTTATGGCCCCAACGTTAGCCCAAAAGTTAGGGGCTAACGTTGGCGCAAACTTTTGCTCCCCCTTTGTGTTTTTCATGTGCCAACGTTAGCCCAAAAGTTAGAGGCTAACGTTGGCGCAAACTTTTGGTGCCCAGGGAGTGTTTTTCTCATGCCAACGTTAGCCACAAAGTTAGGGGCTAACGTTGGCGCAAACTTTTGGTGCCCAGGGAGTAACTTTCATGTGCCAACGTTAGCCCAAAAGTTAGGGGCTAACGTTGGGGCTAACTTTTCACCCAAAAATTTGTGCAAAAGTTTGAGGCTAACTTTTGGTCCAGCTTTTTGCTTCCTGGTTCATTTTCACTTATTCCATTGTCCTCTCTTTACTCCTAGCCATTCCTTCTTGCTTCAAGCTTTCTTCAAGCTTTCTTCACCTATCATTAATCAACCAAACACATCAAAGCTATGCTTAAAATCATGAGATATTCATTTTATCATAATATGTGATAATTATAGCATAAAACCCCATGAAATAGCATGAATTCATACATGGTTGATTCAATCAAAGGAAGCATGAAAATCTACCCAAATTAGCTTACTTGTAGCTCAAGAAAGTGCACAATTCAAGTGAAAACAAAAGAAAAAGACTAGTGAAACTAGGCTAAGATGACTTGTCATCACAACACCAAACTTAAAGCTTGCTTGTCCCCAAGCAAGAAAAAAATTTATTGAGAAGAAAGGATGAAATGGAAGAGGATGTTCATGCTAGCAGAGTATTATTGATAGTTCATGGGATTTTGTGTGGATATGTAAATACTCACCTCTTATTGACTCCTAAGCCTAGAAAGCCTCCTTCAAGCTTCAAGTAACATACTGCTATGACCTCTCATTATTCCTTTATCCTTGGCTATTATCTTGTTCATAAGCTTTATTTGAGTGTCATGTGTAGCAAGTTCATTTCTTTTTCTTTATACTTGACACATTATTCACTATAGCCACTTGGCTCCCATTCCTTCTTAGAACATTGATGCCCAACACCTCTTTGGGCAACTAAATGCCTTGTAGTTAGGTTGCTCTTGATAGTGGACTTTCAGCTGATGATCCCGGGTTAGTTAACCCAAGTCATCAAGTGTTAATGCACTCCAAAGAGCTTAATAATCCAAGCAGATCCTAATACAAAGACACCACAGGCATATATTCTAAGGTTCAAGCTATTGGTGTCCAGCTTTGTTTCTTTTTGTTTTTCTTTTGTTCTGCCACTTTTTGGCTATTTCTTTTTCTCCCCTTTTTTTCTTTCTTTTTGTTTTTCTTTCTAACCAAGGATTTTTATTCGATTGAGATTCATAGACAGTAGCTACTTTCTACTTAAGAGGAGACATCCTAGTGTTCTTATTCATTAAAGGTGAGCTATTATACAGTCACACACATACCACCACTTACTTTTATTATACGTCTATCTAACAGAGAACTATCTTACTTCACATTCAAACATTTCTTTTATTGAATTGAAATTGCAGGGGACAAAGCATGCTTTTTGTTAAGTGAAAGTGAACACACAAGCACACACTTAAGCTAGCATACTTATTTCAACTAGAACACTCAAGATGCAAAATGACTGAACTAACAGTTACTGTTGCAATGGTAACACTCAAACTTCCAAATTAAAACAGTTCAATGCTGATAGAATTAAGTGACAATACAACCTCTTGGTGGCTTCTTCTTCTTACTCTCAGCTGATGGTATGTAACCCTTCCAAGAGAGTGATTGAATTCCTATAAAGTTCATGGAAGTTGCTTGTTTCTCAAGCCCTTAGGTAACTTGTTAGTGTGCAGGATTTTCTTGTAGGCTTTTGAACTTACTTTGGTGTGTGAACACCAAACTTAGTTCCTTGCCACCTTTCTTATGCATCAAAATAACTATATGTGAAATCCTCCTATCTTTGTTAAAGACAATAAAAACTAGAAAAACTAAAAAGGAAACAATTGGTTAATTAGTTTATCTGATTACTTGGAGCTAGCAGCCATGTATGTAGAAGGTGAGAATGTGCTTTTAAATGAGAATTTGGTGGAACACCAAACTTAGAATCTGTCATTCTCTCTTAATTTATTTTGGTGTGCAACACCAAACTTAGCTCCTTGCAATATAGATAAGTCTAATTAACCCTTTTATTGAAATAGCTATGAAAAGTGAACTACCTCAGGTTGGGTTGCCTCCCAACAAGCGCTTCTTTATTGTCATTAGCTTGACATCGATCCCCTTAGATCATGGGGGTTGAAAATCATAGTGCCTCAGCTTTTCTCCTCTTACTGTGAACTTTCTTCCGGTCTCCTCTTTGATGATCTCTAGGTGTTCAAGTGAAAGGATCCGGTTCACAGTATAGCATTCAGATGATTGTGGGGACACCTTCATTGGTTGGGTGTTTAACATTACTTTATCCCCTGGTGAAAAGCCTTCAGTGGAGATTTTCTTGTTTTTCCACCCTTTTGGCCTCTTCTTCTTCTCTTCTTTCTTAAGAGATGATTCATGCCTTGGTGGTTCTTTATCTGGAATGTTGAGGTTCTCATTTTGGGGTTTTGGATCTAGTTCCTCCTTGATTTTTTTGGTCTGTTGCACCATCTCTACTTCATTCAAGCATGGATGTAAAAGTCTTGGAGTTAACTCATTGAATGCCTCCTTCAAACTTTGCTCTCTGGCCTTATCCTCTGTACACTCTTCTTCTTGAGTGGACTCATGTGGGGTTTTAAAAACATGGAATGCTAGGTGCTCATCATGCACTCTTAACAATAATTCTCCTTTTTCAACATCTATCAATGCTCTGCCCGTAGCCAGGAAAGGCCTCCGCAGGATGATGGGAGTGTTAGGGTCTTCATCCATATCCAGGATGACAAAATTAGCTGGGAGAAAGAATTTTCCCACTTTTACCAACACATTCTCCACAACTCCCAGTGCTTGCTTAATGGATTTGTCAGCCATTTGGAGAACTATTCGTGTGGACTTCAGCTCAGAAATTTGAAGTTTCCTCATTAGAGACAAAGGCATCAAGTTTATACCTGCACCGAGGTCACAAAATGACTTCTCAATTATTATGTTTCCTATGGTGCAAGGTATGTAAAAACCCCCAGGATCATCTTTCTTCTCTGGCAACTCTCTTTGGAGGATAGCACTACATTCCATTGTCATCTCAATAATTTGTCCTTCTTTTAGGGACTTTTTCTTTGTCAGCACTTCCTTCATAAATTTGGCATACACTGGCATCTGTTCAAGTGCTTCTAAGAAAGGAATATTGATGCTGAGGGTCTTGAATATGTCCAGGAACTTTGAGTATTGCTTATCCTCATTCTCTTTTTTGAACCTCTGAGGGTATGGAAGTTTGGGGATATGTGGCTTTACCCTTTCCTTCTTCTCTTGTAGTTGTGTTTCAAGGATATCCTTATCTCTCTTTGAGCTTTTTGCATTCTTGATTTTCTGATCCTCCTCACTTCTCTCTTCTGTCTCTTCTTGTGGAACTTCTCTGTTGTGTTCTTCCTGATTGATGGCTTCCTTCTCCCTAGTCTTTTCACTTCCCACTATGATTGCTTTGCACTCCTCCCACTTTGTAGCTTTTCCTTTGTCCTTTGGATTGGAGATTGTATCACTTGGGAGAACATTGGTTGGCCGTTCAGCTTGTTTGGCCAATTGTCCCACTTGTCGTTCAAGGCTCTTCATGGTAGCTTCATTTCTCTCTTGCATTTTGACCAAGCATTGAGTGGACTGAGCAATTGCTTGTATGGCTGCCTCAAGACTTGAAATTCTACTTTCATGATGGTCTATTGGTGATATGATGGGGGTGGAATGTGGTTGCTGGAAGTTATTTGTAGGGGTAGTGTGGTAGTTTTGGGGGTTAGATGTTGGTGCGGCAATGCTATTTTGATGAGTTTGTGGATTGTGGTGGGGTGGTTGATATGTATTTTGTGGTTTCTTGTATTGATTATTATTAGTGTTTTGCTGGTCGTGGTTTGAGTAAGTTGTGTTTCTTGAGTTGTTTTGGTTTGAGTTTTTCTGCCACGGTTGCTGGCTGTGGGTGTAGTTATCTCCCCATCTGAGATTTGGATGGTTCTTCCAGGATGGATTGTAGGTGTCACCATAAACCTCATTTTGGCCTGAGCCTTGGTTGTGCACATATTGAGGTTGTTCCTGCTGCTGATTTTCTTGGTTTTCTTCATTTTGTCCCCATGTGGTTGATGGTTGGTTTGTATTCACTACTGCAACTTGTAAACTATCAATCTTTTTAGCCATCTGCTCAAATTGTTCTTGAATCTGCTGCTGCATTATTTTGTTTTGAGCTAGGATGGTGTCCACCCCTTCCATTTCTAATACTCCTTTCCTTAGTGATGGTTGGCGTTGTCTCTGATGAGCAAAGAAGTATTGATTGTTTGCCACCATATCAATGTGGTTCTGAGCTTCTTCAGCTATCTTCATAAGTTGCATCGAGCCTCCTGCTGAATAGTCAAGTGCCTCTTGAGCTTTCATTGTCAGTCCTTCATAGAAATTTTGGAGTTTATCCCATTCATTAAACATCTCAGGAGGGCACTTCCTGATTAGAGATTTGTATCGTTCCCATGCCTCATACAAGGGTTCAACATCCATTTGTGTGAATGTTTGTACTTCATTCTTCAATCTAATAACTCTTTGAGGTGGGTAAAACTTGGCAAGGAACTTGGTTACTAGATCATCCCAGTTGTTGATGCTGTCTCTTGGGAATGACTCCAACCATTGAGTAGCTTTGTCCCTCAGGGAAAATGGAAACAACAACAATTTGTAACTGTAAGGATGTACACCATTGGTCTTCACTGTGTTACATATCCTCAGGAAGGTGGATAGGTGCTGGTGTGGATCTTCCAAGGGGCCTCCTCCATAAGAACAGTTGTTCTGCACCAAGGTGATGAGTTGGGGCTTCAATTCAAAGTTATTTGCATCGACATTTGGGGTAAGGATGCTACTCCCACAATGCCTTGGATTAGCAAATGTATATGAAGCCAAGACTCTCCTCTGGGGTTGACCATTGTTGTTGGCCATTCTCACTGGTGGATTTGTTGAGTGTTCCTCCAATTCATGATATTCTTCATCTGATTCTTCCTCTCCAGCAACATTTCTTTCTCTTGCTTCTCTTCTTAGCCTTCGGAGAGTTCTTTCGTCTTGTTCATGAAAGTTGGGTGTGGTTCTTCTTGTACCTGACATACAAGCAGAACATAAGAAACACTCAAACCAGTGACACTTCAATCTACTGCTAGAATGAAGTTTTGGTTAGCTTAAGCAAAAATTCAAACAGTTAGTGGGTTAATTGAAAATTAAAGAACAGAAAAGAAAAAATGCTTGATCTAGATCTCCACTTCACTTAATCATTGTCAATCTAATCAATCCCCGGCAACGGCGCCAAAAACTTGATGGTGTATTTTGGAAAAAAAAAACGAATTTCTCCAAAACACCCAAAACTAACTGGCAAGTGCACCGGGTCGCATCAAGTAATAATAAGTCACGGGAGTGAGGTCGATCCCACAAGGATTGAAGGATTGAGCAATTTTAGTTTAGTGGTTGATTTAGTCAAGCGAATCAAGATTTGGTTGAGTGATTTGTGATTTGCAGAATTTAAATTGCATGGAAAGTAAAGGGAATGGGTAATTGACATGAAATTAAAGAGAACAGGAATTTAAATGCTGAATCTTAAAGAACAAGAAATTAAATGGCAGAAACTTAGAACACAAGAAATGTAAATTGCAGAATCTTAAAGTGCAAGAAATGTAAATAGCTTGAATTGTAAAGGGAATTGGGAGTTGGATTTGCAAAAATTAAACGAGGGAAAGTAAATTGCAACCAACAGAGAAGTAAAAGAACACTTGGATTGAACCGGATCTAAAAACAGAATTGTAAATAAGCATGAAAACAGTAAACAGGGAATGGGAAATGGGGAATCCGGATCTCAGGACCCAAGAGACTAGATAACCAAGTCTAGATCTCAATGCCTTCCTAGATCCAACAAGAACAATTGCAAAGGAATTGTAAATTGCAAAGAAAGTAGATGAAGAACAATTAACAGAAATTAAATTCAATAAGCAGTAGAAGAAACAGAGAGATCTTCGGATGAGATTGAAATAGAATTCCTTCAATTCTCCAACCCAAGATCCAAGACAATTACAATTGAAATTGAAAGCAATAAAACTAAGAGGAAAAGAGTGGAATGCTCCTTCCCCGAAACTAAGAAATTAAAGATCACTCAATATCCAAAGCTCTCCGAAAACTATTATGAAAACTCAAAAGGAAAGCTCTCGAAAGAACTTGAATTCTATCCTATTTATACACTTTCTTCAAATGATCTTCAAGCCTTGAGTTGGGCCTTTGCTCTTGGTGGAGTTGCGTTGAGAGAGGCCTTGGTTGATTGCTCTTGGAGTTTGGAGAGGAACCAAAGTGAACCAAGTGAACCGGGTTGGAGTTTTGCAAAAGTTTGAGTAAAAGTTTGAGTAAAAGTTTGAGTAAAAGTTTGAGGCAAACTTTTGGTCCAACTTTTCATATCAGCCCCCATGTTTTGCTGATACCCACGTTGGTGCAAAAGTTAGGGGTCTAACTTTTGCTCCAACGTTGGCCTTCCTTAGTGCACTTATGGCGCCAACGTTAGCCCAAAAGTTAGGGGCTAACGTTGGCGCAAACTTTTGCTCCCCCTTTGTGTTTTTCATGTGCCAACGTTAGCCCAAAAGTTAGAGGCTAACGTTGGCGCAAACTTTTGGTGGCCAGGGGGTGTTTTTCTCATGCCAACGTTAGCCACAAAGTTAGGGGCTAACGTTGGCGCAAACTTTTGGTGCCCAGGGAGTGTTTTTCTCATGCCAACGTTAGCCATAAAGTTAGGGGCTAACATTGGCGCAAACTTTTGGTGCCCAGGGAGTAACTTTCATGTGCCAACGTTAGCCCAAAAGTTAGGGGCTAACGTTGGGGCTAACTTTTCACCCAAAAGTTTGTGCAAAAGTTTGAGGCTAACTTTTGGTCCAGCTTTTTGCTTCCTGGTTCATTTTCACTTATTCCATTGTCCTCTCTTTACTCCTAGCCATTCCTTCTTGCTTCAACCTTTCTTCAAGCTTTCTTCACCTATCATTAATCAACCAAACACATCAAAGCTATGCTTAAAATCATGAGATATTCATTTTATCATAATATGTGATAATTATAGCATAAAACCCCATGAAATAACATGAATTCATACATGGTTGATTCAATCAAAGGAAGCATGAAAATCTACCCAAATTAGCTTACTTGTAGCTCAAGAAAGTGCACAATTCAAGTGAAAACAAAAGAAAAAGACTAGTGAAACTAGGCTAAGATGACTTGTCATCAACGCGCGCGTGTCCTCTGCGCGTGCGCGTGGATGGCAAAATGTTAATTCCTAGCTTCCGCGCCACCCACGCGTTTGTGTTCTTCTTCCAAGATGCTCCATCGACACGTGCACGTCATGTACGCGTGCGCGTCAATACCAAATCTTCAATCCCAAATTTGAAACTTGCTCGAAAATGCTCATTCAGATAGTGTAGCGCTCTCTTTGTAAATGAGCATTGATCACATCCACGCGTACGCGTCATGGACGCGTACGTGTTGGTCTTCAAAAATCCTTGCCCGATGCGTAAGCGTCCTGTACGCGTACATGTCGCAAGAGAACGTAGCGTTCTCCATTTGAGCGCAGCGTTATTCTGCACTACCTCTCTTTCTCTTCATTTTTTTCACCTAAAATTAATCAAACATGCAATCAAAGTCTCACCAAAAACATAAGGTTTTGCATCATTTATAATAATCACCTAATTCTTTTATAAATCTCATGATTTTGTACAAAATTACTAATGTTTGATTGAGTCAAGATAAACATGAAATTTCACTCCAATCACTTACTTATTGTGCAAGAAAGTGCATAAAACCTAATGAAAACAAATGAAAATTGCTATTAAAACTAGCTTAAGATGACTTGTCATCACGTTCCACACCCAAGAGACGTCATAGCACGTGGATCTCATCAAAGCTCAGCCAAAACACTCACCAAGTGGGCCCCAGAAGTGGATTTTAGCACTAAATAGACTGTTTTACCCTTACTAGTCATTTGTTTAGTATTTAAGGGATTTTATTTATGTAATTAAGAACTTCTTCGACACTTTTCTCCATTATTCACGTTTTACATTGTGTTTTACCTTCAGTATGAATTTCTAAACCTCCTAGGATGAGGGGAGGAGCCCTGCTGAGTCTTATGAATTAATAAAAGTATTACTGTTTCTTCTTTAATTCGTGTTTGACTTATCTCTAAGATGTATATTCGATCTTCATCATGGTGAATAGGATGATCTATCAAATTAGCTCTGTTCATCACATTAAGACGAGCGTGTCTGACAAACACCCGCATCTACTTGGGTTTTTGCGAATATGTGACTGGAAAGCACGAGCCAACGGCTATGTTTATACATCTCTCAGACGGCTAATCTACGACTTCGTTGGGGACTTCTCAAGACCCCAATTCACCCGATTTCTGGGGAGATTAGGGTTTCCATGGTATAAGCTAGAATCCTAAGAAGCAGCATCCTCTGATCTGGAAGATTGGACCTTGTTTGTGGTGTTTTGAGTAGGATCGCCAAGGAAATGAACTGCTATGTGCTTCACCCTTCGTCAGATTGGATGACTACGGCCAATGGCGTTCAATCTGTAGCAGAGGAGATCAATGACCACGGCCCATGGCGTTGATCAGATACAGCCTGCCATAGAAGAAGATCATTTACAAGCAAAGAAGACAGTAGTACCAGAGTTATTTAGAAAGATAAAGCAACTCCAATTCTCAACTATATTCCTATTACTGATTTTAATATATACAATATATTCCTTTTATGAATTGCCCTTGCATCAATCCAACAACCTTCTGATCTGCTTGACTAAGACTTGGAAGATAACCATAGCTTGCTTCAAGCCACAATCCTCGTGGGATCGACCCTGACTCGCTCAGGTATTACTTGGACGACTCAGTGCACTTGCTGGTACAACAGTAGAAAGTGTGAGGATTCGTGCTACCAAGTTTTTGGTGCCGTTGCCGGGGATTGTTGAGTTTTGACAAACTGACGGATTGTCTTGCTCTGTAGATCAGGTAATTTTTATTTTATTTTATTTGAGTCTTTTATTTTTATTTTCTTCTTCTTCAATTTTCGAAAATTATTAAAAACTTTTTCAAAAACTTTTGTTCTTGGTATTAAGTATTGCATGTTCTTGTTTTCTATTTTTCAATTAAAAATTTTTAATTTCATGCAGTTTATTTTCAAGCATCCTTAGCTTTCTGTTTGAGAGTCTTTGTTAGTGTTCTTGATTAAGTCTTTTATTTTCTTCTTCAAATTTTCGAAAAAATCAAAAAAAGTTTTTCAAAAATATTTTTATTTTCTTTGTTTGATTTTTGTTCTTAGTTTGAGTCTTTGTATTTTTGTTCTTGGTAATTTTCATTTTCTTCATGTTTTTCTTTCAAAAAATTTTTAAAAATAGTTTCTTTGTTTAATTCTTGTGTCAATTCTTTAAGTTTGGTGTTTTCTTGTTATTTTTCTCTCAATTTTCGAAAATATTTGGTTGGTTTTCTAAAAATTTTAAGTTTAGTGTTCTTTTTATGTTCTTGTGTTCTTTGAGTCTTTAAGTTTTGTTCTTTGTGTTCTTGTTAGTCTTCAAAGTGTTCTTGAGTCCTTTTTGTGTTTTGATCTTAAAATTTTTAAGTTTGGTGTCCCTTAGTGTTTCCCACCAAAAATTTTCGAAAATAAGGGGTGCTACATCTAAAAATTTTAAGTCTTGCATTAAAAATTTATATTTCAATTTCAAATTTTTATCTTATCATATCTTAGTCTTCAAATTTCAAAAAAATCAAATCTTTTTCAAAATAAAAAATCTCATCTTTTTCAAAAATCTTATCTTTTTCAAATTTCAAAGATTTTAGAAAAGATAAGATATGAAATTAAAAAGATTTGAAAAAGATTTTAGAAAGATAAGATTTTGAAATTTGATTTGGAAAAAGATTTAATTTTAAAGTTTAAAATATGAAATTTTAAAATTTCAAAATTCAAGTTTCAATTTTAAAATTTTAAAATTTTAAAATTTCATATTTTAAACTTTAAAATTAAATCTTTTTCCAAATCAAATTTCAAAATCTTATCTTTCTAAAATCTTTTTCAAATCTTTTTAATTTCATATCTTATCTTTTCTAACTACAAACTTTAAAATTTAATCTTTTTCAAATCTTTTTAGTTTCTTATCTTATCTTTTTTCAAATTTCAATTTCAAATCATTTCTTATCTTCTATCTTATTTTAAATTCAAATCTTTTCTTAATTAATATCTTTTCTTCTCTGTCTTCTTTTTCAAAACTTCCTAACTAACTCATCTCTTTCTTAATTTTCGAAAACTCTCTCATTCTTCTCTCTCTTCTTTTTCAAAATTACCTAACTAACTCTCATCTCTTTTTAATTTTTGAAAATCCCCTCCTATTTCTCTCTTCTCTTTTTCGAAAATACACTAACTAATTTTCAATTCTTTTTAAATTAATAACTTAATTTTTGAAAAATAATTAATAAATAAATAAAAATAAAAATAAAAATAATTTTAATTCTTATTTATCTTATTTATTTATACTTCTTCTCTTCTCACTTCTGTTAATTCGAAAACTCTCTCCTTCTTCTCTCTCTATTCTTCTTTCTCATCCTCCATCTACACTTTTATTTCTCTCTTCTTTCTTCACATCTCACTTTGAGGAGGAGCTTCTTGCCTATTGGCACAAAAAGTTTTCTTCTTTTTCTTTTTTTCTTTTCTTATTGTTTATGACCAAGAACAGGGATAAAGAACCCTTCTTGACTCCTGATCCTGAACCTGAAAAGACTATAAGGAGGCGTTTACAACAAGCTAAAGCACAACACTCCGGAAGAGACCTTTCAGAAAGTTCTGAACAAGAAACAGAGGACATGGCCGAACCACAAGAGGAGCCCAGAAAGGTTTTTGGTGACTTCACCATGCCTACCTCTGACTTTTATGGCAGAAGTATCTCTGTACCTGCCATTGGAGCTAACAATTTTGAGCCTAAGCCTCAGTTAGTCTCTCTTTTGCAATAGAAATGCAAATTCCATGGACTTCCAATGGAAGATCCACATCAATTTTTAGCTGAGTTCTTATAGATCTGTGATACTGTAAAGACTAATGGAGTTAATTCTGAAGTCTACAAGCTGATGCTCTTTCCCTTTGCTGTAAGAGACAGAGCTAAGCTATGGTTGGATGCCTGATAGTGAAAATTTTTGCATGGTTTGGAATCAATCAAAACAAGAATCAATTCGTTAGTAGTATAGTCCAAACCAATAATGAATTTCAAGATCAAATATTAAATACAATACAAAATAATTGAGAGTAGTTAAACCTCGGGTCATCTTCCCTAGGAGTTACAATTAAGTGTCTATTATTGGCTATAGGGAAATGGGGGTTGGATGATAGCAATTGGCAAGAAATTAAAATGCAAGAAGGTAACAAAACATGCAAGAAATTAAGGGTCAAAGCAATTAAAGGCAAGAAAGGGAAATTAAATGCTAAAAAGAACTCCTGGCAAGAAGTGGATAATTAAGGATTCCTATCCTAGTTGTGGACCACAAACATGGTAATTGTGTGTGAACTAATCCTAATTAGTCAACCCTACATCGGGCATAAGTCAATTAGGCATAATTAACCTCAATCCCTAAGTCCTAAGTCAACACTAAAGGGGTCACATAGAGTCAAGGGAAACCAAATTAATTAACAACCCTCACACAATGTGGAAGGGACATCCACCACTCAAGTTCATCTAAACACCCAAATTCCCAAACAAGAATGTGAGAAACTAAGCAAAATCCCAACCAAGCATTTTGCCAAACACTTGATGGGTGTGAAAATAAAGCATGGTAAAATGACAAGAAATAATAAATGCTACAACTACCAAGCAAGGAAAATAAAGATAGCAACTCAATAAAGCAATAAATGGCATGAAACATAAAATTGCATTAAATGTAAATTAAAGTAGCAAGAGTGTGCATAAACATAAAAGCCAACTAAAATGATAAATTAACAAGATAAACAAGAGAATTAAGACAATAGAACAAAGAAAGGTAGAACAAAATAGATTAAAACAAGAATTGAAAGTAGCAACTACAAGGAAATTAAACTAAAAACCCTAGGTTCTAAAGAGAAGGGGGAGCTTCTCTCTAGAAAATGAACTACATGACTAAAATCTAACCCTAATTGCTTCCCCCTCTCACATGAAGTGAGGCCTTGTCTAATATAGGAAGAATTAGCTTCAGAAGGCCCAAAAACTGGGCTCTGGATGTAACAACCCTAATTTTCGAGTATATGAGATCTTTTCTGAAAGTACGGGTTTCTCCGGAAGATCAGTAAAGGGAACACCTCTGTTATATCATCAAGCATCTCAATCCTCATTATCATTATGTCATCCTTAAGCTAGAACCTCCTCTGAGGCAAGCTTGATAATGCAATCGGGAAGAACCTAGTTTTTGAACCGTATCGGTTGGCAGTTTTGATTCTGATTTTCGTAAATAGTCTCTGTTTAACGAACCGGACTCGATTCATGAGAGGAGAGAGATAATAGTATAATATTATCATTATATTAGTATTAGAACATGCTTGAATGATATTATAAGGTTACCTGGTCTATTTTTGTTAAAAACAGAAAATCGGTTTAACCGGGTTTACGGTTTACTGGTGCAGCTTAGCACCAGCACTCTCTGATGAATTTAGCAATACCAAGGCCTCATTATACATGTTCTATTCTCATAATAAATATGTTACTAGTGTCATTTATACTAGCAGCTCAGAAAATAATTTTTAGAGATGTTTTTATGAGTGTTCCGATACACCTAGTTTTAGTGGTTGTACACCAGAGATATTTTAGTATTATTTTAATCCACCTCCAAGCCAACCAATCACAACTCACCTTATACCCCCAAGACATCCAAGGCTGTCTCATTTCATCATTTTGGCCGACAATAACAAGAGAGAAAAGAGAGAAACTTTCATGAACACTTAATCTTCAAAGCTTGATTTCTTCTGAACTAAAACTCAAATCAAAACTCCGTTTTCACCAAAATGATCCTCTCTTCTCCCTCTACATAACCATGTAATTTATCAAGGCTGAAAATAAGGTGAGATGGCTGTCTCCCTCCCATTTCAACTCGGTTTTCAAGGAAAACCATGCAAAACATGTGTTTTCTTGATGTTCTTCCTTAGGAATCATGCTTAACTTGACTTGAGGGCCAAGAAACGTGAATTTCCAGCAAGTATAAGGTGATATATCTCTTCCTAACATACTGAGTAAGATTTAGTCAGTTGAGAGTTTTTGAATTTAAAGTTGTTCTTGATGTGATTTAGAAGGAAAAAGTGCTTAAGGACCACCTGAAAGTCTAACCGGATTTGGAGCAGCAAATCAAGGTAGGGTGTCACGAAATTAATCTTGATTATTTGTGTTTGAGATGTGTGAATGTTGTATTATTTGGCTGTGCTAAAAATTGGTTGCAATATGATTGATTCTTGGTGAAAATTTGGTGAAATTTGGATGAAATTTGATGAAATTCAAGCTGTGAATGTGTGTTCTTGTGGCTGCTGGAAAACGAAACCCTAGGCCCTAAATTGGGGTTCAATTTGTGTTAAAATCATGTAGAAAATATGGGGTTTTAGTGGCTGGGAATTTATTTTGAATTTTGGAAAAAATCGGTTGCTGAAAAGACTGAAAAACGGGTAAAAACAGAGAAAGAATCTGAAGAATTTATGAAGAACATGAAGAACACTTTGAGTGTGGTGAAGAACAATGAAGAACACCTTTTTGATTGATAAAAGGGCAAGGAAGTAATTATTTTGGTGTTTGAGGGGTTATTTGGTAATTTCTAAAAGTTAGGGTGGTAAAAGTAGAAATATTAAAAGTTACGGGTGGTAAAAAGTAAATTTTAAAGGTTAAAAGTAAAAGGTAAGTTAATTTTCAAAAATATAATAATAAAATAATAAATAATAATAAAATATTAAATAATAATATTTAATTAAAATTAATATTTTAATAAAAATAATAAAATAATGCGAAAAAGGCAGTTTTTTGTAAAAGCTTTAGAAAGACAACTTTAAGCGCAGAATCTCATAATTACCTTCATAAAACACTTAGGGAGTGGTAAGAACATATTAGTGAGGCAAGGATAAAAGAAAGATAAAAAGTTAAAGAAAAGATAAACACCAAAGAAAAGTCTGTAAAGTTTTAACGACAGAAAAACAGACAGAGACTAGTGAACGAACTAGGGCAACTTAGTTAGTACTTGAGTTGCGACTAGGGTTAGGTATAATATGAAAAGTTAAACTGTTTCAGTATAGACTTAATGAACCTATACTTGAGACAGGCTAACTATTCATACCGAAATTTACATAAACTTTAAATACATACGTTAAGCAGAAAAATTAGAGCAGAGTAGAGAAACACAGAAAACAGAGTAACCAGAGTAAAGTAAAGAGATAAAGAGAAAAAGAGTAATATAGATACAGATGAAAAGAGTAATTAGAGAAGAGAAAAGAGATGCAGAGAACAGAATAATTAAAACAGAGTAAAGAGATATAGAGAAAGAAAGAGGTACTGCATAAGAATGTGAAAGTGATGATGAATAATGAGAATGATAATGAATGATGATAATGAGAATGATTATGTGATGATCTGCTGCATGAAGGCAGTCAGATAGATGGTGGTACGACCACTGAGAGTGCTTTCCTGGGATACTTAGCTATAATGCTATTCTGTAAGTCAGAGGACTCTTACAGAGGTATCGAGAAAACACAACTGGCATATACTCTTGTAAGTCAAAGGACTCTTACAGTGAGTGTGTTTGGCAGATATAAGTTAACTAGCTCCGCCATGCAAGTCAAAGGACTCTTGCAGTGGGTTGCTAGTGTCGCCCTGCAAGTCAAAGGACTCTTGCGAGGGACATTGCCAACAGGAAAGCCTTACCTGGTCAAAGGACTCCGGGTAACGTCGGGAGCGGGTATGTAACCGACAAATGAGCTCATTACCTGCGCTAGGGCTAGACATGCATCATATTTGGTTGCGCATTTCCTTTGTTATGATTTTGGTATGAATGTATGCTTTCCTTGTTTGTATTCCATTCTCTGTGTTTGTGTTATTTTCTTGTATTCTTCTCTTTGTGTTCTGCTATCTATTTTCTCTATCTTTTCTACTTATCTGTGTTTTCTAATTACTGCTTCTTTGTATTCTGCTAATAGTCTGCTAAACAACATAGAATTAATGAACGTAACTAATAACCCCGACCCTACTAAGGACTCCCCAGTTCTTACCCCTTCTCTCTCCCTTCCCCCTTCAGATGGAAGTAAGAGTACCTTACCATAGTTCGCTGATGACCGTTCGCAAGAAGAGGATTCTGCTCTGGATAGTCTTCTGAGTCTAGGGTGAATATCGTTCTCTGATTATATGTATGTACTATGAGACCAACCAACGTCTGCACCCCGTTCGTATGCGCACTTTAACCTAAATCCTGTGTATGAGATTCCCATTGTGTGGCTACTTCATGAGGTACCAGAGAGACGTCCTGTGGAAAAGTCTAATCGTGCAGAGGAGTAGTAGATGGTGTTTTATCTTTTGATGACGTTACACCTGACTTGAGTTTTGAAGACTTAGAAAGTACTTTTCCTCGTTTTAGTGGTTTAGAGGGACTAGGTGAGTATAGAGTCTAGGCTAGCCTGGGTGCCAGCTTAGGGACTTCTTAAACAGGTCAAGACCTGGGAGGTTGTATGTATATATATGTATATAGTTATTATCTAGCTATATCTAGGGGTATTCTAACTAAAGGTCTATACTCTAAGAAAGGTTGGATAACTGAATGTTGCTAGCTACTCGTGATGTATTTATGTGTGGTTGTTTATAACTGTTTTATCTGTTATTACTTGTGAATTGATTATGAGTGATTCCGCCTATTAATCCAAATGTTTTCAAAAAAAAAATACACCTCGCAAATTGACTACGCTTTTAACAACGAATCAGGCTCATATGGTAAATAATAGATAATAATTAGGAAGACAAATTGGTAGCGCTCGATTTCCGATATGATCTAGACATATTGAAAATTGGGTCGTTACACTGGAGGCCCAGAAATCCCCCCAGCGATTTCTATTAAGTGAGTCACGTGCTGGGACGTGTGCGGACGCACATAACATGCTTATTTTCTTCTTGTGCGTACGCACAGGTGGTCGTGTGTACGCACACATGGTTTTGTGGCTTTTGTGCGTACGCACATTAGGTTGTGCGCACGCAAACTCCAATGTGTGCTTCTCCTTTGATTTCTTCATGTTTTCTCCCAATTCCATACTTTCCTTCCACTCTTACGTATCCATCCTTGCCTCTTTAACCTGAAATCACTTAACAAACATATCACGGCATCAAACGGAATAAAAGTGGGATTAATTTACTCTATTCAAGCACAAAAATGCATGTTTTTGCATTTAGGCTCAATCTAGAGAGAAAACACAAAAGCATGCTATTTGGATGAATAAATGTGTGTTTATATGATAACATCCAGTCAAATCAAAGCAAAATATATCGTCAAATATTGATTCATCAATTCCCCCCACTTAAACAATAGCATGTCCTCATGGTAATCACGTACAAAGGAGAAGGATAAAAGGGGAAAAACAATTTATTCAATACAACCAACTACATGCATGCAACCACACTAAATGTTATCTATATATATGTACACTATGGTTCCTATTTAGTTGGGCACAAAACAAACAAGAGATTCCAATTAATTCAAAACAAGCCTTAGAGCCAAGGCAAAGAGTCAATACACTATGATCAAAGTCCAAAGAATTCAATTGAGATTTTCAAAACAAACCAACAAACAACTTACAAAAAGATATAATATAAGGCACAAGAACATAGGATTGAGCGACCGAACCCCTCACCGAATGTGTATTCATTCAATTTGCTCAATGTTTAGGGCTTAATCACTCAATTCTCCTTTAGTCATGTTTCTCAAAGATTTGCAAGTCATCTAACAATCAACAATTATTTAGTGCATGCATACAAATATTATGAGGACTTCCATAGTTGTAATGGGGCTAGGGTCAAGGTAAGATGCATATGGTTAAGTGGACTAAAGTTTGAATCTTTGATCAACCTAAGCTTCCCACCTAACCTATGACAACCTATACAATTCAAAGCTAACCTAATTACCCATTCTTCACTTTCTCACACACTCATGTATTCTCTTTTTGAACATCACACATATGCATTGATTCTTATTGACTTCACTTTGGGGCATTTTGTCCCCTTTTTATTACTTTTCTTTTCTATTTTTATTATTATTATCTTCTTTTTTTCTCATTTTTTTCTAGAACATCAATGCATATGGTTTAACATAATTCAAACATGAGTATGTATCCAATTCCCAAAATTTTGACAAAAAATATAAAAACACACTTTTAACCCAACCAATGTTCCCAAACTTCCCAAACATAATGATAAACACTCTCACTAGCCTAAGCTAATCAAAGATCCAAACAAGGGAGGTTTATTATTTTTCACTTAAGGCTTATGATGTGCTAAAATTAAGAACAAATAGGTTTAGTATAGGCTCAAAGTTGGTTAACAATGGAAGATGAAGAGTAGGCTATTTGGGTAAGTGAGCTATTTGAAACAATGGCCTCAATCATATACATGCATTCATACACAAAATAATGGACATATAGAATCAACCAGATCGAATATTACAATCATAAAAGGAGTTTATCACACAAGAACAAACTTTATGGTTGAAGATGTGCAACCATACAATTAAAACTCAAATCTCACAAGGTATGTTGTTCTAGCTCTTTTCTATGTTTTATGAAAAATACTTCAAGCAAGTTTGAAAGAAAACAATTTTTCAATTCAATCAATGGCTCTTTTCTTGTTGTTTTACCAAACTTATTTCCTATATATATGCATGTTGTGATGGATGCAATTTTCAAAAATTTTCCTAGTTCTATTCCTAATTTTCAACATTACAAAAATTAACATGAACAATTAGGACAAAATTGAACTAGGTGCTATACTATTCATATCACCCAATCACAACTTCTCTCTATAAAATATATACTAAGAAAAATATGCAAAATACAATAGATATAACTATGATATATATATCATAGTTATATACCAAAAGAAAATGCGATGCAACAGTTAAAAACACTCCAAATATGCACAAGAAACATAATAAAAAGAAAATAAAGGGCAAAGTGTTCGGAAAAGAGAATTTACGCCCCCGAAATGACAAATCCTCCCCCACACTTAAGCATTGCACGGTCCTCCGTGCATGAACATAATCCGAGGAGAATGTGTCTCAAGAGCTCCACCTTCATTTGGCGGATGCGGGGGCTTGGGTTGTGTGAAAATCGCCAAGTCTAATGTATGCTTGGCATCTTCCCCCTCGGTGTCCTCCTCCTTTCCCCGGCTCCTTGCCTTCATGTCTCATCCTCAAAAAGAATCAATAAAGTATAATTAAGAATCAAAAGGCAAGTGGTGCAAAAGGGTAAAGGAGTAAGCAAATAAGCATCTAATTGAGAAAATTTGCATAGTTGTGTGGTATGATGAAAAGATGAGCCATGTATGTATTCCAATTGTGCACATGGTTAGAATACATACAACGGCCGGTTAAGATGGCATCCACACACTTAAAGGTGATAATGAGTTCCTCAATTAAATGGCCTAAGATGCAACTAAAAGATGAGCATCAATTAAACACAAGCAAGCTTAGGCAATTGCAACAAGAGTGAATTGAATTTAGAAAATATTGGATATTGAATGTGTGCAAGTGAAAGTGCAAGAGTGATAAAATAGCACAACAAACAATAACTAATGCGATGATGAAGAGAAACTATTTATTCATCCTTAGGAGCAAGGCAATAATCACATGGGGAGGTGTTTGCTACAAAAAGTAACAAGTCTTGATAAAAATTAAGTCAAGTCAGCTCAAACAAATGCAAAGCATTAACAAGGAGCAAATACCTCGTGATGTGATTATAATGACTTAAAAATCATGATGAACAAGCAATTCAATTCAATTCACTAAATTCAATATGTGTTTGTTAAAAATTACACCAAATAAGAGAAGTCAAATGTCACTTTTCATATCAATTTGGTGCTAGCAACTCAAAGCATTAAACAACAAGTACATTATTGAAAATATAATCATTCAAAGGTGCACAATTCTTGATTAGAATGCCAAACAAGGATATGGTCAAAAACATATGGTCGCAATAACACATGCATTAAACAAAAATTTCATGTAGGCATTATGTGAAACACATGGAGTGCAGTGCACATGTTCATCAAATCCAAGCAAAAATTCAAGCATCAACAACTCATAAATAAAAAATTTGAACACTTGCAATGCAACAAACAAACGGATAATTAAGCAAACTTAAACTAAATTACCAAAGTTAAATAAAGAAACCAAAAATTAGGCAAGCAACTAAACATAACAAATAAGATTAAAACAAGAAAAGTGAAAAATTAAAGTATGGAAAAGAAAAAGATAGGGAACAGTGGCACTTGTATTAGCCACTGCGAAGCTCACGGCGGTGGTACTTCGCCGGTGAAGAGAAGAATAAAAGAAAAAGAAAGAAGAAAGAAGAAAGAAGAAGAAAGAAGAGAGAAGAAAGAGAACGGCAAAACAGGGCACTCTTTCTCATTACTGCCCAGAATTCGACCTGTGCGTACGCACACCAGGGAAAAGAGAGGGTATGCGAGTGCACTGCAGCGTGCGAGCACTGCAAAAAGAAGATGCATCGCAGCCTGTGCGTATGCACACCAGCGCAAATTTGGGGCGTTCAAACGCATAGGACGTGCGAGCGCTACTGGCAGAGGGGGTGCTAAGACGTGTGCGTGCGCACAGGACCGTGCGCACGCACATAACTCTTTTTTTTTAAGGGAAGGATCATGTGTGCGTGCGCACACAGGTCCATGCGCACGTACAAGAGCGAAAAGGGGTACGAGGTGCAGGCGCACAGGCTGTGCTAACGCTCCCACCAGAGGGGCTGCCAGCTTGCGTGCGGACGCACAGGGTAGTGCAGCATAGAAAGCACAAAAGGGACAGGGCGTGCGTACGCACAAACTGGTGCACAAGCACAAAGCTAAGAAAACAGGGCAACACACATGCACAGGCTGTGCTGGCGCTGCCACCAGAGGATGCTACAAAAGGTGTGCGGACGTACAATAGCGTGTGCTCGCACAGATGGCAAAAATTGTAGTTGTGTGCATACGCACAGGTGCCCTGGTTCAAAAAATTTTTTTCTTTTCAACACCAAGGTTCCAACCCTTAGTGCATCAACATATCAACCCAAAAACATTCAAAACATCACAAAATCATGATCCATATGCAATTCAACTTATCTAAACTCAAAATTAAACTAATCCTAAGCAAACCAAAATAAGAAAAAAATGCAATAAACCAAAATTATATACAAGAAAAAGGGTAAGAACAATGTTACCATGGTGTGATGTCTCCCACCTAGCACTTTGGTTTATTTTTCTTAAGTTGGACTTATGGAGAGCTCTCATCAAACCTCCTTGAAATCCCACCCAAGCTTGTATTCTCCAAGGCTTTTGAGACTCCAAGGCTCATACTCCCACATCTTTTTGTCAATTCCTTTCATTCCATCTAGGCAACAAGCATTTGAAATTCCCAATTCCTATACATAATAGCAACAAAACTCACAATGCAATGGGTGAGAATTCATTGGATAAAAAGAAAGTGAAAATCAAAGGTAACAAGAACAACTAAAATGAACTCCTAAAACTAGTAAAATCAAGTAATCAATCAAAAACCAACTATTCACATATTCAAATATTAACATATTTACAATCAACCGACAACAAGCAAGCAACATATAAGCTATTTACACTATCAACATATTTACAATAGCCAATAACAAGCACCATTACAACTCCCCGGCAATGGCGCCAAATTTGCTATTGAGAATTTTTGCATGGTTTGGAATCAATCAAAACAAGAATTAATTCTTTAGTAGTATAATCCAAACCAACAATGAATTCTCAAGATCAAATATTAAATACAATACAAAATAACCGGGAGTAGTTAAACCTTGGGTCGTCTTCCCTAGGAGTTGCAATTAAGTATCCATTATTGGCTATAGGGAAATGGGGGTTGGATGATAGCAATTGGCAAGAAATTAAAATGCAAGAAGGTAACTTAACATGCAAGAAATTAAAGGTTGAAGCAATTAAAGGCAAGAAAGGGAAATTAAATGCTAAAAAGAACTCTTGGCAAGAAGTGGGTAATTAAGGATTACTATCCTAGTTGTGGACCACAAACATGGTAATTGTGTGTGAATTAATCCCAATTAGTCAACCCTAGATCGAGGATAAGTCAATTAGGCATAATTAACCTCAATCCCTAAGTCCTAAGTCAACACTAAAGGAGTCACATAGAGTCAAGGAAAACCAAATTAATTAACAACCCTCATACAATATGGAATGGACATCCACCACTCATGTTCACCCAAACACCTAAATTCCCAACCAAGAGTGTGAGAAACTAAGCAAAATTCCAACCGATCATTTTGTCAAATACTTGGTGGGTGTGAAAATAAATCATGGTAAAATGACAAGAAATAATAAATGCTACAACTACCAAGCAAGGAAAATAAAGATAGCAACTCAATAAAGCAATAAATGGCATGAAACATAAAATTACATTAAATGTAAATTAAAGTAACAAGAGTGTGCAAAACATAAAAGACAACTAAAATGAGAAATTAACAAGATAAACAAGGGAATTAAGAAATAGAACAAAGAAAGGTAGAAGAAACTAGATTAAAACAAGAATTGAAAGTAGCAACTACAAGGAAATTAAACTAAAAACCATAGGTTCTAGAGAGAAGGGGGAGCTTCTCTCTCTAAAAAATGAACTACATGACTAAAATCTAACCCTAATTGCTCCCTCCCCTCTCACATGGAGTGAGGCGTTGTCTAATATAGGAAGAATCAGCTTTAGAAGGCCCAAAAACTGGGCTTTGGAGGCCCAGAAATCACCCCCAGCGATTTCCATTAAGTGAGTCACGTGCTGGGATGTGTGCAGACGCACAGGTGTGTGCGTCCGCTCACATGCTGATTTTCTTCTTGTGCGTACGCACAGGTGGTCGTGCGTACGCACACATGGTTGTGGCTTTTGTGCGTACGCACACTAGGTTGTGTGCACGCACACTAATGAACAGATTTTTGCAAGTAAAGAATTCACAAATGAAATCTCATTGCTAGTATAGTTTCTAAACCAACAATAATCCTTTCATACAAAAACTTGTTTATCACTTAAGCAAACCCAATAAAAATAAACCGAAGTATCTAAACCTCGGGTCGTCTCTCAAGGAATTGCAGGGGGGTGTGTTACTTATGATTGGTTATGGAATGGTATCTTTTTGGGTTTTTTAATAAGGTTGGACAAAGAAATAAAATGGCAAGAAAGTAAATTAATAACTAGAAAAACCCTTGGCAAGGTATGAGAACCAGACGTCCTATCCTAGTTGTCCTTATCAATTGTGATGAGAATTGTCTGTTGCTCCCACTTAGTTAACCTATAACTATGGAGAAAAGTCAAGTGGACTAATCAAATTGATTCCTTAAGTCCTAGTCAACTCCTAAGGAAAGACTAGCTTTAGAGGAATCCAAATCAACCAGCAACTTTCAATTAATAATCAACAAATGAATTTGATAACTGATGGCCCGAGAATTTGTTGGTAAAGATTTTCTCAAGGAAAATCGCATTGCAAGTATAGCTCTACCAACAACAATCCTCGAGTATCAAATTTAGAAAGGGAAATTGGTTGTCACAAGTTCAACCCCAATAGAAATAACCGAAGTATTCAAACCTCGGGTCGTCTCACAAGGAATGGGCAAACATGTGCTTCAACATTGGTTAGAAATCCGGGGTTGTAAGTTATGAGCAAGAATTTAAACTAGGAATCTTAACAAGCAAGTAATCTTAAATTGCAAGAAACTAATTCAAATAACTAAGCAAGATATAAGTAATTCCAAACTAACAAAGTAACATCCAATATAATTCTATTCTAGACTAAACAAGTAACTATAACTAAGACAAGTAATCAAGAATTTGAGTTTTCGAATATGAATGATAAAAGCAACTCTTGGCTAGGCATGGGAATTGGGGTCACCATCCTTGTCTAATAACCATATCTTGACAATTATGAGGAACCAAACTCATTAAATCTACTTCTATACTTGAAGTACGTCAAATGGTTTGATCAACATCAACCCATAAGTTCTAACGTCACTACTAATTGACTTAATAGAAGGTTAGCATCAGTGACTATCAAATTGACCACTAAGGGCTCCCAAATCATCAAATCCATTAGACCCAATGACTCAAGTTTACCTAATTCCCTTAGCCTAGGCCAAGAGTAAAGAGAACTACTCCATAATCAAAGTAAACAATTCATCGAACTCATGGTGATCATTAACAAAAGACATGTTCAAATTGCAATTAAATTGAAATCAACAAGTACCCACTAACAATTATCAACATACAATCGCTCAAACAACACAATTAATCATAGAAATCATCAATGTAACATCAACAAATCAAGATTCACAACATTCATAAAATGGGTATAAAATGATAATTGACATGAATTCATAAAACTAATACAAGATCTAAGCAAAATTATACTAAGGAATTCAAATTGAACAATTAAAACTAGTAATTAACAAGATCTAATTCAGAATTCACAAAGGGAAGATCAAATTAAAGCTAGATCTAGAGAGGAACAAGGGTTTCTCTTTCTAGAAGAACAAAGAACCAAAAAACTAGCTAAAAATTGTGTCTAGTGTAAAATGATTGATCCCCCCTTTCCCCCTAGCATTCTTGGATCTTTTCCATGCAGAAACAGCTTGAATTTGGGCCTGATGAGCCTCAAAAATCGCCAGGCACGATTTCCTTTAATATGTTCACGTGCAGCTTTCCGCGAGTGCGCGCCATGCGTGCATGCCCGTCGATTGCTTTTGAGATCCACGCGTGTGCGCCAGGTGCACGTGCGCGTCGATGGAAATTCTCTGATCCGCGCGGATGCGTCCATCCTTGCGCGCCACTTCTAGCTATCCTCATCCACGCGTGCGCGTGCGCGCCAATGCTGAATTTCCCAAAATCCAAATCTTCATCTTCCTTCCTTTTGTGCATGCTTTCTTTCTCTCTTTTAGGCCATTCTTACCCTATTGATTCTGAAATCACTTAACAAATACATCACAGCATCGAATGGCAATAAAAGAGAATCAAAATATAGCAATTTTAAGGCAAAATAAGCATGTTTTTCATCATGGAGTAATATTAGGAAGGAAACACAAAACCATGCATTTCTTGTGAATAAGTGTGAGAAATATTGACAAAAATCCCCAAATTAAGCACAAGATAAACCACAAAATCGGGGTTTATCAAATCTCCCCATACTTAAACCAAGCATGTCCTCGTGCTTAGAATAAGAAGACCAAAGATCATGGTAAGAAAGGGTTTATGAAATGCAAACTACCTAAGTAAATGGATGCAGCTAATGTAAAATCATCTACCTACTTGGTCAAGGACATATCTGTCCTCCAAGAACACATGTGAACATATAGGGTGAAAATAATATGTAGTTCATGATTCCTACCAAATCGAACATCACTAAGGAGTGCATATAACATGCTAGATGAACGCTTGTGAAAGCCGGGAACAAAGAATTGAGCATCGAACCCTCACCGGAAGTGTATCCGTTCTATCAGCTCAAGTGTATAGGGTTCGTCACTCAATCCTCTCCTAATCATGCTTCCAAGATTTGTCTTTCATCTAACAATCAATAATTACTTAATGCACGCTTACAAGTATCATGAGGTCTTATTCATGGGTTGTAATGGGGCTAGGGTAAAGGTAAGGATGTATATGGCCAAGTGAGCTTAAAATTTGAGTCCTTGATTAACCTAGGATCCCACTAGACACATAGAACAACCTATACAACTATAATACATTACCTTGCTACCCTTGAGTTTCACTTTTTGCATGCTCATATATTCTTTTCAATTCACATCCCATATGCATTATTTTTTATTACTTTGTCTTGGGGTTTTTTTGTCCCCTTTTATTGCTTTTTTTGTTAGTTTTTTTTTGGGGTCCCCTTTTTCTTGGGGCTTTATGTACAAAAGTTTCAATGCATATGGTTCAATCCTTTAATACATGAGTATGTTCCCAAATCCTAGAATTTTCAATTACAACTACAATTACACACCTCTATATCTACCCAAATTTCCCAAGTATACCCTCCTAATTAAATGATACACATCCTAACTTACCTAAGCAAATCAAGGATCCAAATTTAGGGACATTAATTGTTTTTCGCTTAGGGTTGTCGATATGCTCTATTTAAGAACAAAAAGGGTTTATCATGGGCTCAAAATTGGTTAGAAATGGTACATAAAAGGGTTAAGGCCATTTGGGAAAAGTGACTATTGAAATGATGGCCTCAATCATGTAAATGCATTCATACACAAGTAATGGACATATAGAATTGGACAAAACAAGGATTGCAATCATAGAGAGAGAGATATGCACACAAGAATGGGAAATAATAGTTTGAAGATGTAACCATGCAATATGCTCAAAACTTACATGCTTGTGTTCTTAGCTCGATCACTATGTTCCAAAATACATTCTTAAAGCAAGTTCATTGCAAAAATTTTTCAAAATTTGGTAGGGTACCCCAAAACACAGTTTCTTGGGGAAGAAGTTATTATTTTGACCAAGCAACTCTATAGAAACGAACTATCATGCAAGGAGTATTTACAAGCAAGACTAACTACACATGCAATGTACTAACTACTAAGCAAAAGATAAATCCATGGGTATTGAAAGGAAGAGATTGTTACCCATGGAGATCGGTCGAACGACCTCCCCACACTTAGAATTTAGCACGGTCCTCCGTGCTACAAACAACGCATAAAGGGCGGTCGGGACCAGAGCCATCACTATCCTTTCCTTCAGAGCTCCCATCACTTGGGTTTGAGGTGGATGTGAATATTTCGGGTTCATCCATGCTAGGGGTAACACAACGCAGAAGCTTCTTGATGTAACTATATTGGCGTTGATTGCGCCGCTCATATCTATCAAGCTTCCGGTATAGATCTTCTATCCTTTGATGCGTGGATCTTTGCCGTGGTGGTGATGATGAGGTGGAAGGGATAGTAGATGGGAGGGCTATGTCAAGGCTTGGGTTGTTCATGGAAAGATGTAAGTACTATCCGCTTGGGACCACATCACCCTTAGCCGAAACTATAATCTTCCTGTCCTTGGCATCCCGAAGAATACCCGCAGCAGCAACTAAGTCAGATACCAATGCTGGAAATGGAAAATTACCCCGGGCGTTGACTTGACTCATCGCTTGCTTGACAAGAAACAGAATGTTCACCGGCCTCTCCGTGAGAACACACCAAACAAGCAAGGAGAGGTCCGCCGTGAAGGATGACTTGTGGGTGCTAGGTAGCACATAGTGAGATAGGATCTGGGCCCAAGCTCGAGCTTCCAAAGTGAGGAAATGAGCGTCAATGCACTTGGCCCTCATCCAGAGTCGACCATGGATCCAAAATGTCTCTGGTTTAGCAATGACTCAGAGGATCGAGTCCCATCAAATCCAAACTTATCTCGCTGACGTAAGACTTCTTGTTAGCCATCCATGTCACTTGGTACTGGTTGGACATTAAGCACTTGCTGAATAGCCTCTTTTGAAACTGATACTTGCTTTGGGTGCATGTATACCGATTGAAGAGAAGAGAGATGGTACTTAGTGTAGAATTCTTCAACCCAAGAGAGGTTGATTTCCCTTGTTTTTCTCAAAAGAAACTCCCATCCTCGCCGTTCAATGTGGGGTAGAATATAAGGAGCAACCTTGTCCGGCGGAGTGAGTAGATGCTCAGGATGATAGTTCCTCACAGCTATGGAGGGGAACATAAGTTCACAGAAGCGGTTGGGGAACCTTGAAGAATCTTTTGCCGGTTTGCTCTTTTCATTCTCATCAATAAGAGCGGTTGTCTTCGCCTTCTTAGATAGGGGTCTGGCTCCCAATGAAGAGTGCACCTTAGAAGTTGATCTTTGGGGTGCCCTCTTTGCGGCCGGTTTCCTTGAAGCTTTCTCATTTCCTTTCTTGGTGGCCTTCCTGAGAAAGGAAGGGAAAAGGGAGATATTAAACCCAAAGAATCATGTTAACAAAAACATGCAAGTAAAAGATAGTGCCCAAAAGAAATATTGCAATAAAGTTATCATAGACACATGGTTCACAACACTTGGCATGGGATGCAAGAGGAAGTGAAGCATGCAATGGCATGAGAAGAGTAATCTCAAGCATCCATAACAAAGGGCAAGTCATGTTCAATGAGTATCTAATTAGCAATCAAAGTAGAATCAATGCATATAGAAGACAACAAGTGAATGATGAGAAGCACCAAATTGAAAGTACATTATTAAAATAAACCAAAATGGCATTCATGCATTTCCTTGAACACTTGGTGTGCAATTAGCAAGCAATGAGCAATTATAAGATACTCAACCAATTTGAAGCCCAAAATGAAACATCAATCATCACATAAACACCACAGATTGGCAAAGATAAGGAAAAAAATGACAAAAGATCTATTAAAGCAAATTAAGCTCAAATACAACATCCATGGAAAAATAAGGAAAAGGAAAAGTAAGCAAACAAATAGTAAGGAATATCATCATGCAACTAAAAGAGAAACTAAGTAAATCAACAAAAAGAATCTAACTAAAAGAAGAAATAATGCAAAGAGAGTAATAGATGAGATATGGAGGAAGTAGAACCTTGAGAAGTGTAAAAGAACAAGGCAAAATTTTTTTTGTGAAAATGAGAAGGAAATAGGAGAGATGTAGTGCCACCGGAAGAGGCGGTTGTCACCGGTGAGTGGCCAGAGACGGTGGTGGATTGTGGAAGAAGAAGAAGAGAAGGGGTTATGGAGAATGAAGAAGAAAGAAATAAGAAAAGAAAGGAGCTTTAAAACTGGTTCGCACAACCGGCGCGCGCGTCCACAGTGCGTTGGCGCGTCGGTGAGATGTTGGCAAGGGACATGTGCGCGTCAGTGGTGCGCACGCGTGAGATCAGTTGTGCCCCTGGCACAGGACTGTCATGAAGTTGGCATAAGTCTCTGGTTTTTATACCAGAGTTGGCATGTGGCGTAGGCGCGCGGACGCGCACAGTGTGCAAGCGCGTGCTTGAGTCAGTTGGCAACCGGCGCAGACGCGCGCAGTGCGCAGACGCATTGGTGTGGGCACAAGTGTGGCATAAGTGTGGCATAACTCTCTGGTTTTTGTACCAGGGAGTCCACATAGCGCCAGCGGCGTGCGCGCGCACAGTGCACTTGCGCGTCGATGGGCGATTTGCAAAGGTGCGCGCAGGCGGCAAGCATGCGGACGCGTGGGTGTCTGGCGCGAGATGGGCATGAAGTGGGCATGACTCTCGGGTTTTTGGCCCAAGAGTTGGAAGTGTACTACCGGCGCGCACGCGCACAGTGCGCTGGCGCGTCGGTGCCCATTTTTCCTTTTTCTTTTCTCTCTTTTTTTTTTCAACATAACAAGACCTATTCCCACATATTCTTGGTAGGTGCTTAAGGTAGTAGTCAAAGAGAACACTTCACAATTTTATGCATTATTCAAAATATGGCATTCTCTCTACTTCAACAATTCATCCATACCAAAATAATGAAAACTATATGAATACCCTATCTATTCAACAAGAAGAATAAAACTAGCATTCCTATGCAATCAATCAATCATCAAGAAATCACAAAATTCACAAGAATTTAAGGTTACAAACAAGATGGTATACACAAGGAAGATCTTACCACGGTGGGGTGCCTCCCACCAAAGCACTTTTCTTTAACGTCCTTAAGTTGGACGGTCCTTTGCTTAAGCTTCCTCTCTCCTTGGTGCATCCTCCAATAGGAACACCTCTAGCTCTTTTGGGAGCTTGTGGCCATGATACTTCTTTACTCTATGTCCATTCACCTTGAAGGTTGCTTCACTCTTAGGATCAAACAACTCCACCACTCCATAGGGCTTTATCTCCTTCACTTTGAAAGGTCATTCCCATCTAGAGCGGAGCTTGCCAGGCATGAATCGAAGCCTTGAGTTGTAGAGGAGGACCTCATCATCTTCTTGAAAGTCCTTCTTCTGGATGTGATGGTCATGAAATGCCTTAGTCTTTTCCTTGTAGATCCGGGCATTCTCATATGACTCGTTCCTCAAACACTCAAGTTCCTCTAGCTGTAATTTTCTGGCTTCACCCACCTTGGTCAAATCCATGTTGCACTGCTTTACCGCCCAATAGGCTCTATGCTCAATTTTCACCAGAAGGTGGCATGCCTTACCATAGATGACCAGGAAGGGACTCATCCCTAACGGAGCTTTGTAGGCCGTTCTATACGCCCATAGTGCATCTCCTAACTGGAAGCTCCAATCCTTCCTTTGTGGATTAACCACTTTCTCCAAAATTCTCTTAATCTCCTGGTTGGACACTTCTGCTTGTCCATTGGTTTACAGATGATAAGCAGTAGCAATCTTATGCGACACTCCATAGCGCTTGAGCAATGCCTCTACCTTCTTGTTACAAAAGTGGGATCCTTGGTCGCTCACGATTGCTCGTGGCGACCCATAACGGCATACAATGTTATTCCTAATAAAGGAAACAACGGTATTGGCGTCGTCAAGGCGGGTAGGTATGGCCTCCACCCACTTTGACACATAGTCAACTGCAAACAGAATATACAGATACCCACTCGAGTTGGAAAATGGTCCCTTAAAGTCAATGCCCCATATATAAAATATTTCACAGAACAACATAGGTTGCTGAGGCATTTCATCCCTTTAGGATGTGTTTCCCAACTTCTGACACTGATGGCAAGACACACAGAACCGGTTAGCATCCTTGAATAAGGTTAGTCACCAGAACTACAATCCAACACCTTTTTAGCGGTCTTTTGTGGGCCAGAGTGGCCACCACATTCGGACGAATGGCAAGCTTCGAGAATGGGTTGAATTTCAGACTCCGGGATACATTTTCGAATTACTTGGTCCACTCCCCTCTTCCACAAGTGAGGGTCGTCCCAAATATAGTATTTGGAATCACTCCTCAACTTATCCCTTTGGTGTTTAGAAAAGTTGGGAGGGAAGAGTTTTGCAACCAAGTAGTTCGTCATTGGGGCAAACCAAGGGAAACTATCCGACACAGCATGCAAACTATCCAATGGGAATAAGTCATTGATCGGAAGTGGATCAAATTTTAAATTCCCAATGCGGCTTAAATGATCTGCAACCAGGTTTTGAGATCCACTCCAGTCCCTAATCTCAATGTCGAATTTTTGCAAAAGCAAGATCCAACATATAAGTCTAGGCTTTGACTCATTCTTTGTCAATAAGTATTTTAAAGCTACATGATCCGTGTATACCACTATCTTTGACCCTAGCAAATAAGATCTGAATTTATCTAAAGCATAAACAATAGCTAGGAGTTCCTTTTCAGTAGTGGTATAGTTGGATTGTGCTGCATCCAGTGTTTTAGAAGAGTAAGTAATGACATAAGGGAGTTTACCATCGCGCTGTGCAAGCGCGGCACCTACAGCATGGTTTGATGCATCGCACATTATCTCGAATGGCAACATCCAGTTGGGGCCTCGTACAATCGGTGCTGTGGTAAGAACTCTCCTTATCTCTTCAAAAGCTTTCACACATTCACTATCAAACTCAAAATTCACATCTTTTTGGATTAGGCGCGACAATGGCAAAGCAATCTTGCTGAAATCTTTGATAAAGCGCCTATAGAATCCTGCATGTCCTAAAAACGAGCAGACCTCCCTCACAGATGAGGGGTGAGGTAAAGTGGTGATAACATCGACCTTGGCCGGGTCTACAGAAATGCCTTCATGAGATACTACATGTCCTAACACGATACCCTGTCTTACCATAAAGTGATATTTTTCAAAATTCAAGACAAGGTTGTGTCAACACATCTAGCTAAGACCATGGCCAAGTTCTCTAAGTAACAATCAAATGAAGTACCATAAACACTGAAGTCATCCATAAAGATTTCCAGACAATTCTCTATTAGATCGGAAAAGACACTTGTCATACACCGCTGAAAACTAGCAGGTGCATTGCATAGTCCAAATGGCATCCTTTTATAGGCAAAGGTGCTAAACAGACAAGTAAATGTGGTCTTTTCCTGATCTTCAGGAGCAATGTGAATCTGGCAGTAACCAGTGAATCCATCAAGAAAACAATAATGGGATTTACCCGCCAAACGGTCCAACATCTGATCGATAAAGGGCAAAGGGTAGTGGTCCTTTCTTGTAGCAGCGTTCAATCTTCTATAATCAATGCACACTCGCCACGCATTTTGTACTCTCTTGGCGACCACTTCACCATCATCTTTTTTTACCGCAGTGATGCCCGACTTTTTGGGAACAACCTGGACCGAGCTCACCCATTCACTGTCAGAAATTAGGTATATGATACCCGCATCAAGTAATCTCGTGACCTCTTTCTTCACCACATCTAGGATGGTTGGGTTGAGCCTTCTTTGCGGTTGCCTAACCGGCCTAGCTCCCTCTTAGAGAAATATCCGATGCATGCACTTGTGAGGGTCAATTCCCACAATATCCGCTAGGCTCCATCCAATTGCCTTCTTGTACTTTCTTAGAACATGTAGGAGCTTTTCTTCTTCTTCACTTGAAAGCTCACTAGCAATAATGACCGAAAACCTTTGGTTGTCCTCTAAGAAAGCATATTTCAAATGAGATGGAAGGGGCTTCAGTTCACTCTTTGCCTCAAGCTGAGGTTCCTTTTCATTAAGCTCATGCAGTTCACTCTTAACAACTTTCTCATGTTCATCATCTTGGTCATCCATCTCCTCAACAATAGGGTAGCACAACTTGTTGTGGTTTTCTTTTTGCACTTCCACTACCACTTCATCAATTACATTACATCGGAGCACGGAATGTTCTTCGGGAGGATGTTTCATGGCTTCTTCTAAATTGAACTTGATAGTTTTGTCTCCAACCTCAAAGGAATATGTGCCGGTAAAGGCATCTAACTTGAATTTAGAGGTCTTGAGGAAGGGTCAACCAAGTAGAATGGAGGATGAGCTTCTATTTTCTGTTGGAGACATTTCAAGGATGTAAAAGTCAACTGGAAAAACCAAATCCTGGATCGCCACAAGTACATCTTCCGCTATTCCCATTACCGTGATCACACTTTTATCGGCTAAGATAAACCTTGCCGCCGACTTCTTTAATGGAGCTAAATTCAACCGCACATAGATAGAAAGCGGCATGATGCTTACACAAGCTCCCAAGTCACACATAAAATCATGAAAAGTGCGTCCACCAATACAACAAGACACCAAACAAGGTCCAGGGTCACCACATTTCTTTGGAATAGATTCCATCAAGGACGAAATTGAACTACCCAAGGATAATGTCTCTAATTCTCCTATCCTATCTTTGTGTGTACACAAGTCTTTCAAAAATTTTGCATACTTTGGAATTTGTTGAATAGCATCAAGAAGTGGTATGGTTACCTCAACCTTCTTGAAGACTTGAACCATGTTCAAATCAAATTCCGATGTTTTCTTTGCTTTCTTCACCATGGATGGGAATGGAATAGGAATGGACTCATCCACTATAGATTTCCTCTTGGGTTCCTTGAGGTTTACTTCTTCTTTCTCATGCCTTTTGTCTACCACCTCTTCTTCATGTGGAGCTTCAACAACTACTTCTTCCTCATGAATGTCTCCCATGACCCTTGGAGGTATCTCCTCCAATGCAGTCTTCGATCGTAGAGTGATGGCATTGAGATCACCCTTTGGGTTTAGTTGGGGTTGGGATGGAAGGTTAGAAAAGCTTGAGGGTTGGTTGGTGTTGTTGTTGGGAGTTGATGGTTAGTTTGACATAGACATCTTTGAAAGCATGTTGGTGAGGTTAGCCAATTGAGCGCCCAAGGCTTCAAATTGAGCCTTGTTGCTCTCGTCCCGTTTCTCCATGGCGGCTCTAAGCTCATCAACTTGATTGTTGGAAGATGGAGGAGTTTGGTTGGATTGTTGTCTATGGTGTGGTGCTTGGTACTTGGTGTAGTTGTTTTGGTTTTGGTTGGAGTGGCCTTGGTTGGCTTGGTAGTTGGTGTTGTTATGGTGGTATTGGGATGAAGATTGGTTGTTGTTATGATGAGAAGAAGAGTTGTTCCATCTTTGGTTTTGATTGCTCCCTTGTGCATTATCCCTCCACCCTTGATGTTGATTACCACCTTGAGGGTAATTATTTTGGCCTTGAGGAGGATAGGGTGGGCAGTTGTTGTAATTCACATTGGCTACTACAAGAGCATGTTCCTCTTGAATTTGATGGCATTGATCGGTGTAATGTGTGGTGTTAGAGCACAAACCACAAATCCTAGGAGGGCCTTCAAGTTGAGCAACGGGAGGTGGGGCTTGGATGGCTTGGATGGATTAGTATTCCTTTTGATCTTTTTGTATTTGTGTAAGGATGGTAGTCATATCCCCAAGTGCCTTGGTCAAGCTTGCTTCGGAAGGGAACGGTTCTACCACACCCTTGAGAGGATTACTTCTCACCCTTGTATGTTGTGTAGCTTCGGCAACATCCTTTATCAAATTCCAAGCTTCTATCTTCCACACAAATACCTCCGGTGAAGTAGCTAATGAGCAAGTGAGTGTTCATTCCATGGTGCGGACAAGATTCTAATAGCCTCTTGAATCGAGACCAATACTCATACAAGCTCTATTGGTCTTTTTGCATTATACCCGAAATCTCCTTCCGGATGTAGTAGGTCTTCTCCGGTGGAAAAAATTTATCTAGAAACTCTCTTCTCAAGAAATTCCAATTGGTCACAATCTCATCCGCTAGCGAATAAAACCATGTCTTCGCTTGCCCTTCAAGAGAGAAAGGGAAGGCAAAAACCATGATAGCCACCTCATCGGCTCCATGACTTCGAGCCGTAGAACAAGCAACTTGAAAATATCTTAGATGTCGGATGGGGTCTTGACCCGGAAACCCATGATATTTAGGAAGTAGATGTATCAAGCTACTCTTCAATTCAAAGTTTGGATCAAGGTTAGGATACCTTGCTTGCAACGGTTGAAGTATGATATCCGGAGCTCCTTGCTCATGCAAAGTGATCCGTCGTGGCTCCGCCATGTGTGGCTCACCTGTAGGATACAAAGATGTATTAGTAGTGCTAATAGAATAATAGGAGGTAGCAGACTCCAAGTCACTTTCGGTGTCGCCTAGTGATTCGGTGTGTTCCTCAAGAGAGGTCAAAGTACTAGCCGTATAATCCAATCGCCGTCTAGCTTGTCGAGTATGCAACAAAGTTCTTTCAATTTCGGGATCAAAATCGGCTAAGCTAGAATTCGGTTGAGACCGAGTCATCAAACTTGAGAGTCATAGCACAAATGTAAAAGAAATCTAAACTATAGCTAAGTATCAAAAGCAATTAAACTATCTACAATATCCACATATTCACATAACCAGTATCAAGGCATATGTTGCAACCATTCCCCAGCAACGGCACAAAAAATTTGATGTGCGCTCGTGGTTGCATCGGTAAAGATTTTCTCAATAAAAATCGCGTTGCAAGTATAGTTCTACCAACAACAATCCTCGAGTATCAAATTTAGAAAGGGAAATGGGTTGTCATAAGTTCAACCCCAATAGAAATAACCGAAGTATTCAAACCTCGGGTCGTCTCACTAGGAATGGGCAAACATGTGCTTCAACATTGGTTAAAAATCCGGGTTGTGAGTCATGAGCAAGAATTTAAACTAGGAATCTTAACAAGAAATTAATCTTAAATTGCAAGAAACTAATTCAAATAACTAAGCAAGATATAAGTAATTCTAAACTAACAAAGTAACATCCAATATAATTCTATTCTAGACTAAACAAGTAACTATAACTAAGACAAGTAATCAAGAATTTGAGTTTTTGAATATGAATGATAAAAACAACTCTTGGCTAGGTGGTGCACGAAATTGTGATCATCAATGGCGCCAACAAATTGGTACGCACAATTGTAATATCAACTCTTTATCACAACTCCGCACAACTAACCAGCAAGTGCACTGGGTCGTCCAAGTAACAAACTTTACGTGAGTAAGGGTCGATCCCATGGAGATTGTCGGCTTGAAGCAAGCTATAGTCATCTTGTAAATCTCAGTCAGGCAGATTCAAATGGTTATGGAGAATTGATAATTAAAATATGAATAAAATATAAAATAAGATAGAGATACTTATGTAATTCATTGGTGAGAATTTCAGATAAGCGTATGAAGATGCTTTGTTCCTCCTGAACTTCTGCTTTCCTATTGTCTTCATCCAATCATTCATAATCCTTTCCATGGCAAGCTTTATGTTGGGTTTCACCGTTGTCAATGGCTACCTCCCGTCCTCTCAGTAAAAATGGTCCAAATGCACTGTCACCGCACGGCTAATCATCTGTCGGTTCTCGATCATGTTGGAATAGGATCCATTGATCCTTTTGCGTCTGTCACTATGCCCAACACTCGCGAGTTTGAAGCTCGTCACAGACATCCCTTCCCAGATCCTACTCGGAATACCACAGATGTGGTTTAGACTTTTCGGATCTCAAGAATGGCTGCCAATAATTCTAGCCTATTGAAGAACAGAAGATTGATGGTTTAGAAGTTATAGTAAACTCTCGTTGCAAGTATAGTTACTAAACCAAGCAATCAACCTTTCTTACAAATGTTTTCGTTGTCACAAGTAACAAACCCCTTTGAAATTGATAACCAAAGTATTTAAACCTCGGGTCGTCTTCTCAAGGAATTGCAGGGAGGTGTTCTTATTATTGGTTAGGAGTCTTGTAAATTGGGGGTTTTGAAAGTAAGGAACCAGTATGTTAAATGATAAGAAAAATAAAATAGTAATAATAAAATAAACTCTTGGCAAGGTGTTAGAACTGGAAGTCCTATCCTTATCAATTGTGATGAGAATTGGATTTTAATCCTACTTTGTTAACCTCTAACTATGAAGGTAAATCAAGTGGTTTAATTAGCTTAATCCTCAGGTCCTAGTCAATTCCTATGGAAAGACTAGAGTTATTGGAACAACTCCCAATTTCAACCATTGCTTTATTTGACAGCTCAAGCATTACCAATTACTTAACCCAAGCCAAAAGGGTGAAAATATCTAAATTAAATTAAAAGCATCAATATAAATAAAGCAAAGCAATCTTAAATCTGAAATACCTCAAATAATATTAATTAAGAAAATCATAACATGAATGTAGCATAAGCCAAATTGAAAAGATAAATAATAATTAAAAGTATATAATAAAAGTAGAAAATAAATAAGAGGAACATTGAACCTGTGATGAAAAATAAATAATCCTATATCCTAAAACTAAATCCTAAGAGAGAGGAGAGAACCTCTCTCTCTAAGAACTACATCTAATCCTAAAATTATGAATTATGAAAGCATGATTATGAATGGATGCATTTCCCCACTTTATAGCCTCTAATCTATGTGTTCTGGGCTGAAAACTGGGTCAAAAACAGCCCAGAAATCGCCCCCTGCAATTTCTGTTATGTTCAGGTCGCGGGAAAGTGACGCGGAGGCGTCGTCCACGCGTCCGCGCGGATTGAAGTTCGCATATGCAACGCGGGCACGTCATTTACGCATTCGCGTTGCCTAACTTTGAGGCAGCTATAGAAAATTATATATCAAATCGAAGCCCCGAACGTTAGCTTTCCAACACAACTAGAACCGCATCGTTTGGACCTCTGTAGCTAAAGTTATAGCTGTTTGACTGCGAAGAGGTCAGGCTGGACAGCCTAGTAATTTCTCCAACTTGTTGTATTCCTTCCACTTTTGCATGCTTCCTTTCCATCCTCTGAGCCATTCCTGTCCTGTAATCTCTGAAATCACTTAACACACATATCAAGGCATCTAATGATAATAAGAGAGGATTTAAACATAGGGAACTTAAGGCCAAAGAAGCATGTTTTCAATCAAAGCAGATAATTAGGAAGGCAAATGTAAAATCATGCAAATAGTATGAATAAGTGGGTAAAGAGTTGATAAAAACCACTCAATTGAGCACAAGATAAACCATAAAATAGTGGTTTATTACCTATACCATGAAGGTTCTAATCTTAGATTAGAAACCCAAGAGAGTATACTCGAGCTGTCGTCCAATGACTACGTTGAACATCATGTAGATCGCTTTGTGGTTGTTAGGCACACGACCTTGAATAAGCGAGTAACGAAGATTGGGTGATTGTCACGGGTCACCCCTTCATTCTGACTTAACTGAATTAAGTACGAGAGTATATCTTGGAGAAGAAGTAGGCGTGAATTGAATAGAAAACAGTAGTAATTGCATTAATTCATGAAGAACAGCAGAGCTCTACACCTTAATCTATGGTGTGTAGAAACTCCACCGTTGAAAATACATAAGAACAAAAGTTCTAGGCATGGCCGTGAGGCCAGCCTCAAACGTGAACATATAAGTTCCAGAGATTATATGATGAAAATACAATAGCAAAAGGTCCTATTTATAGAAAACTAGTAGCCTAGGGTTTACAAAAATAGGTAATTAATGCAGAAATCTTCTTCCGGGCCCACTTGGTGTGTGCTTGGGCTGAGCATTGAAGCTTTCACATGTAGAGACTTTTCTTGGAGTTAAACGCCAGCTTTTGTGCCAGTTTGGGTGTTTAACTCCAGCTTTTATGCTAGTTCTGGCGTTTTGACGCCAGGAATTTTATGCTGACTTGGAACGCCGGTTTGGGACATCAAATCTTAGGCAAAGAATAGACTATTATATATTACGGGAAAGCCCAGGATGTCTACTTTCTAACGCAATTGAGATCGCACCAATTGGGCTTCTGTAGCTCCAGAAAATCCACTTCGAGTGCAGGGAGGTCAGAATCCAACAGCATCTGCAGTCCTTTTTCGGCCTCTGAATCAGATTTTTGCTCAAGTCCCTTAATTTCAGCCAGAAAATATCTGAAATCACAGAAAAACATTCAAACTCATAGTAAAGTCCAGAAATGTGATTTTTATTTAAAAACTAATAAAAATATTATAAAAAAACTAACTAAAACATACTAAAAATATACTAAAAACAATGCCAAAAAGTGTATAAATTAACCGCTCATCACAACACCAAACTTAAATTGTTGCTTGTCCCCAAGCAACTAAAAACAAAGTAGGATAAAAAGAAGAGAATATACAATAAATTCCAAAAATATCTATGAAGATCAGTCTTAATTAGATGAGCGGGGCTATTAGCTTTTTGCTTCTGAACTGTTTTGGCATCTCACTTTATCCTTTGAAGTTCAGAATTATTTGCTTCCATAGGAACTCAGAATTCAGATAGTGTTATTGATTCTCCTAGTTCAATATGTTGATTCTTGAACACAGCTACTTTATGAGTCTTGGCCGTGACCCTAAGCATTTTGTTTTCCAGTATTTCCACCGGATACATAAATGCCACAGACACATAACTGGGTGAACCTTTTCAGATTGTGACTCAGCTTTGCTAGAGTCCCCAATTAGAGGTGTCCAGAGCTCTTAAGCACACTCTCTTTGCTTTGGACCACGACTTTAACCGCTCAGTCTCAAGGTTTTCACTTGACACCTTCACGCCACAAGCACATGGTTAGGGACAGCTTGGTTTAGCCGCTCAGGCCAGGATTTTATTCTTGTGGGCCCTCCTATCCACTGATGCTCAAAGCCTTGGATCCTTTTTATTTTACCCTTGCCTTTTGGTTTGAAGGGCTATTGGCTTTTTCTGCTTGCTTTTTCTTTTTCTTTCTTTTCTTTTTTTTTCTTCTTTATTTTTCGCCTCTTTTTTCTTGCAAGCTTTTCACTGCTTTTTCTTGCTTCAAGAATCAATTTTATGATTTTTCAGATTATCAATAGCATTTCTCCTTTTTTCATTATTCTTTCAAGAGCCAACAATTTTAACATTCATGAACAATAATTCAAAAATATGCACTGTTCAAGCATTCATTCAGAAAAACAAAAAGTATTACCACCACATCTAAATAATTAATCTATTTTAAAATTCGAAATTCATGTACTTTTTTTTCTTTTGCCATTAAAAACATTTTTCATCTAAGAAAGGTGATGGATTCATAGGACATTCATAGCTTTAAGGCATAGAATCTAAGACACTAATGATCATGTAGTAAGACACAAACATAAATAAAACATAAAGCATAAGAAACGAAAAACAGAAAATAAGAATAAGGAAATTAAAGAACGGGTCCACCTTAGTGATGGCGGCTTCTTCTTCCTCTTGAAGATCTTATGGAATGCTTTAGCTCCTCAATGTCTCTTCCTTGCCTTTGTTGCTCCTCCCTCATGGCTCTTTGGTCTTTTCTAATTTCATGGAGGAGGATGGAACGCTCTTGGTGCTCCACCCTTAATTGTCCCATATTGGAACTTATTTCTCCTAGGGAGGTGTTGATTTGCTCCCAATAGCTTTGTGGAGGAAAGTGCATCCCTTGAGGCATCTCAGGGATTTTATGATGAGGAATTTCCTCATGCTCTTGTCCATGAGTAGGATCTCTTGTTTGCTCCATCCTTTTCTTAGTGATGGGCTTGTCCTCATCAATGAGAATATCTTCCTCTATGTCAATTCCAGCTGAATTGCAGAGGTGACAAATGAGATGAGGGAAGGCTAATCTTGCCAAAGTAGAGGACTTGTCTGCCACCTTGTAGAGTTCTAGGGATATGACCTCATGAACTTCTACTTCCTCAAAGTTGACCCTTCTACTGTAGGGGCGTGCATCTCCTTGCATCATAGGCAAGTTGAATGCCAACCTTACATTTTCCGGACTAAAATCTAAGCATTTCCCCCGGACCATTTGACAAATGAATTTTTGCCGGTATAGAGATTATCAAATGATCAATCGTAGTATAGTCTAAACCGACGCAAAATCCTTCATCAAACAAATCTACAATCTATATCCGAGAGTACTAGTCTCCCGAGTCGTTCTCCCTTGGAATTGCCAAAGTGTGCATCTTATTGATTTAGTAAGCCTTGTTGGAATTCTTTGAAGGTTTTAGCAAAGTAATGAGAAACAAACAATCAATTATCAAAAGACTTGGCTTAGGGTTGGCATTAGAAATTCTATCCTTATAGTCCACTCAATGTTGACAACAATTAGGCCTTGCTTCATTTAGTTATCCCCTAGGTATAGAGGGAGGTCAAATGAAAGCAATCAACTTGAGTCACAAGTCCTAGCTTCACCTTATGGGAATCTAGCTTTAGTGCACTCCAAGCCAACTAGCAATCCCTAATTCCAAATCAACTATTGATACAACTATTCAACTTCTTCCAAGGACCAAACCCTATGCCAAGTGTGAAAATTCTACTCCATAGCTAGTGTTGTCATTTTATCAAACATGTGATGGGCAAGAAGGAAAGTCATAGTAAAATGAGATGAAAAGTCGAATTGAAAGTATTGCAACACAAAGATCTAACAACAAGTCTCAAAGAGTAGCAATGAAAATCCAAAATAGAGACGAAATCCAAAATTACAAAGTTGAATTCTAGATCTATGAGAATTGATCAATTGCATCTACTACTTGAAATTGGAGAAGAAAATCTATGACATGAACAAAGTGGAGTGAGAATTGTAATGGATATCACCAAAAAGTCATTGAAAATTCAGAAATTAGATGAGGATGAACCCTAGTGAAGCTTGGAATCTCCCTCTTCTTCTTCCCAAAGTGTAACTAACTCTCCTCTCCCCCCAAAATATCTAGATCTAGAAATGAACTAACTAAGTGTCCTCAACCCTTGCTCCTTTGGTCTTTTTTTAAGCTTTTCCCGCCAAGGTGTTTCCCAAAAGTGGGATCCTTAACTGCCTCCACGCCTAAGTCACGTGACTTCTTAAAAAAATCATATTCGCAAATCGGCGCGCACGCGCAAGGTACGCGCACGCGCCGTTGAGACGTCTTGTAATGTGCGCGGAGGCGTGATGTACGCGTGCGCGCTGATGAAGATCCTGGCTTAGCCGCTTCTTAAGCCGGCTCTTGGCTTTGGCTCCACGTTGCCCAATCCACGCGGGCGCGCAAGGTGCGCGTACGCGCCCATGCAGAAATTTCCAAAGCTTAATTCTCATGCTTCCTTCCTTTGTACCCGTCTTCCTTCTCTCTTTCGATCCATTCCTGCTCTATATCCTGAAATCACTTAACACACAAGTCACGGCATCGAATGGCATCAAGAGAAGATTAGAAATGTATCTATTTTAGTGCGAAATAGACATGTTTTCATTCATGAAGCGAGACTAGGAAAGGAATGCAAAATCTTGTATTTTCATATAGAAAGTGTGTGGAATCATTGATAAAACCCCTGAAATCAGCACGAGATAAACCCTCAAATTGGGGTTTGTCAACCTCCCCACACTTAGATTCTAGCATGTCCTCATGCTTAGAGAAATGCAAAGAAACACAGAAGACCGAGGGATTGCAAAAGTATAAGACTCATGAAGTGCAACCTACTTATATGCATGCAACTATGACTAGTGCCACTATCCACTTGGTTGGGAGCAAATTAGCCTTCTTAGGACATATGCGAGCACATGGGATACGATGATGGTCAAAGCATAGGGCTTGCCACTTTCTAAGCATCAAATGCAATATGCGCAACCTTGCATGAGGAATGCTCGCGAGAGCCGGGAATCAAAGGATTGAGCATCGAACCCTCGTCGGAAGTGTTTGCACTCTAATCACTCGGTGTTTGGGGTTTATTCTCTCAATTCTCCCCTAATCATGCTTTCCAAGATTTGTTTTTCATCTAACAATCAACAATTATTCAATGCATGCATACAATTATCATGAGGTCTTTTCCTAGGTCGTAATGGGGTTAGGGTCAAGGTAGGGTCATATATGGCTAGTGGACTTAGGATTTGAATCTTTGATTAACTTAAACTTTTCCCACCTAACCTATATAATGACCTATACAATTAAGTGCTAACCTAACTACCCGTTCCTCACTTTTCCACATACTTATGAATTTTCTTTTCGTTTCACTATACTTATGCATTGATTCCTCTTGAGCTTCACTTTGGGGCATTTTGTCCCCTTTTTATTATTTTTCCTCTTTTTTTTCTCTTTTCTTTCTTTTTCTATTTTTTTTTCTTTTCTTTTCCATATTGTTTTCTTTTTTCTTTTGTTCTTTTGTTTTTCTCATTTTTCATTTTTTTTTATATACAAGAGCGTCAATGCATAAGGTTTTATATTTGATCAATACATGAGTATGTACCCAATTCCCAACATTTTCAATAATAACACAAAATACCCTCTTATTCACCCAATGTCCCAAGGTTCCCACACTTGAATGATACTCACACACACTAGCCTAAGCTAATCAAAGATCCAAATAAGGACTTTTATTGTTTTCCGCTTAAAGGCTTGTAATGTGCTAAATTAAGAACAAAGTGGGTTGATCGCAGGCTCAAATTTGGCTAACAAAGGAAGATAGAAGGTAAGGCCGTTTGGGTGAGTGAGCTAATGAAATGATGGCCTCAATCATATAAATGCATGAATACACCAAATAATGGACATAAAGAATCAAACAAATCAAAGATCACAATCATAGAAGGAGAATAATGCACACAAGAAGGAAAAATAAGTGGATATAAGATGTAACCACACCATTAGGCTCAAATCTCACAAGCTTGTGTTCTTAACTTCAAACCCATGTTCCAAAATATAATTCTTCATGCAACTTTGGCATCAAAGCATTTAAAATTTGCAATGCCATGGTCGCCCCAAAGTGTTGGTTTCCTAAGAGAGAATTTCATTGTTCCAACCAAGCAGACTTATCATGCGAATGGTGCCAACTAAAACCTAATCATGCAACCTATCCTAATTTATTCAGATTTATTCAGATGTTACCTACGGAGATCGGTCGGCCGACCTCCCCACACTTAAAACTTAGCACGGTCCTCCGTGCTAGAGGTTAGGCGCACTGGGTGATTGAGCTCCGAGTGTGCCACATCTCCAATGCCATTGCTATCTCCGCTTGAAGTTGCGGTCGAGGTGGAGATATCGGGTTCCGCCATAGGTGGGGTGCTTATGCTTAGAAGCCTCTTCACATGAGCATAGCGGCGTTGGTTACGCCTCTCATAACGGTCTAATTTGTTGTGAAGGTCCTCAAGGCGTTGGGCGACCGATTTTTGTGATGTAGATGAAGTGGTAGCGTGGCCAGTTGGTGTTGGCAGTTCAATGTCCTTGGTGACTTCCGGAGGCTTGAGGCATCTCTTGGTGGGAATGATATCACCATCGACCGGTATTGTGGTTCGCCTATCTTTAGTCTCCCGGTTGACGCCGGCTCTCGCAACTAATGCCGTCACTAAAGCGGGGAATGGTAGATTTCCCTTGGCATGAATGCGCCCCATGGATTGGCGGATAGCCCGCGGAACGTCGACCGGTTTCTCGGTCAAGATGCACCATATCAATAAGGCAAGCTCGGCGGTGATGGATGACCCATGTGTGCTTGGGAGCACGTAGGGAGCTAGAATTTGGGCCCATGCCGTGGCTTCTTGAGTGAGGTGTCGGACATCTAAACCCTTGGGTCTTCGCTTTATGGTCCCCCGAATCCAATATGCGTCGGGTAAAGCAATGACGCGGAGGATCGCGCTCCAATCGAATGCGCGGTCAACGCATGTAGCCAAGACTTCTTGGTAGGCGTCATATGCATCCGTTGACGGTTCAATCCCAAGGACTTCTCGGATGGTTTCCACGGTGACCGACACTTGTTTTCGGCGCACAAATATTGATGTGAGATGAGGTGAGTGGAAGTTGGAGTAGAATTCCACCACCCATGAGAGATTGGCCTCCTTCGGTTGCCTCAAGAGGAACCTCCATTGCCTCCGGTCAATGTGTGGCATCACAATCGGACTGAGGTGAGCTGGTAAGACTAGGAGGGGTTCCGGATGGTAATTCCTTTCAATCATTCTGGTGTAAACAAGTTCGCAGTAACGGTTGGGAAACTTGTTTGAATCCTTAGGAGGGTTGTCCTTCTCTAGAACGTCAACGGGGCCCTTGGTCTTCTTCAGGAGGGGCCTGGCCGTTAGTTCTTGGCGCACTTTATTGGAAGCTGGCTTCTTGGGGGCTTTCCCGTTGTCCTTTTTGATGACCATCCTGTGGAAGCAAGAAAGGGAAAATATCAAACTCAAAGAAGTGGAGGTACATGAGCTCTATGTAATGAAAAGTAATGCCATAAAATATGGGTATCTTTGTTACATGACAGCTGCAACATGTAACTAGGATAATGTGTGAAGAGCAAGGCAAATTATTTTCATGTGGTGCTAGGGTAGTTTAAGCATGCAAGGAAGAGGCATGAGAAGCACACACCCTTAGGGACCATAAATGGGAGGCAAGCTAAGAAAATGGGAAAGAATGGTTTGTTGAAAGTGGGGATGCACTCAAAAGTGATTGGTTGAGAGGCAAGGTAGTCACAATGAGTCCAAAATTCAAGTGTGCCTTTCATCGAACACTTGGTGTGCATCCTTCAAGTAGTATGTGATTATGTGAAAATGAGAGCAATGTAACATTCCACAATCCATTATTAATGATTATAATGCATATTGATTGCAAGAAAAGTAAGTAACACCATTCATCTATTCATGTAAGTGAGTTTGGGACCTAAGTGCCCATGAAGAATTGGATTGAAAGAGAGGAGAGAGCAAAGACATCCCATGGAAGTAACTAGAGAAAGAAGGAAGAGAGAAGAAAAAAAAAGAAGAAAGAAGCTACCTAAAAGATGGTGCAACTAAATGAATAAGAACTACAAGAGATTAATGGACTAAGAGGGAGCCAAGTATAATACCTTGTGAGATGGAGAAGGATATGGGAGAAGAAGAGAAGTGGGATGAGAATGAAGGGATGAGTGTGCCCCCTTTTTGTTTAAAGAAGGCGTCGATCACCGGCGCGTGCGCGCACGGTGCGCGCTCGCGCAGGGAGCGAGGTGGACTAGGGGCGCGCGCGTGCACATTTCGCGTGCGCGTCCATGCGCTTGGGCTGGCGGCACAGGAGAGGCACAGGGGTGGCATAACTCTCTGGACGAAGTACCAGAGATGGCTTCAGCGCTTTTTGGCGCGCGTGCGCACTGTGCGCGCGCGCGTCCTCGTGGTTGTGCCCCAGGCATGAGAAGGGCCTGGAGGGGGCTCAACTCTCTGTGAAGTGGCCCAGAGAGGAGTGCAGAATAAAAGGGCGCGTGCGCGGCTGCGGCGCGCGCGCGCATTTTGTGCTCGCCTTGCATGGGCGCCTGTGCGGCTGCAGCGCGCGCGCGCATTTCGTGCTCGCCTTGTATGGACGCGTGCGCGCCAGGTGCGCGCACGCGGCAAAGATGCTGGGCCGGTGGGTTAGTGTAAGCTTGAGAGTGGCTTAACTCTCTGTAGGATGTACTAGGAGGGCAGCAAGGCAATCGGCGCGGACGCGCACAGTGCGCTTGCGCGTCGATTGGCAGATTTCGCCCATGTGCGCGGACGCGCCATGTGCGCGCATGCGCAGAGGGGTGGTTTTTTTTTTTTCTAATTTTGCAAGTGTTTACACCACTTTTGACATTTCAAAACCCCCCCCCATACAGCCATTTAAGCACTATAGCAGGGCATTTTACTTGGTAAAGCATCAAGGAAGTCAACAAATGAAGTCAAGTGTCTATGTACAAACATGAAGTCAAGTGTCTATGTACAAATTTCAAAGGAAGATCTTACCATGGTGGGGTGTCTCCCACCTAGCACTTTTGTTTAACGTCCTTAAGTTGGACTTTCAGTGGCTTATGGTGTTTGTTCAAGAGTTGCATCCCTCAAGAGGAACACTTCAAATTCCTTGGCATTCTTTCTTTGCTCACCATGATACAATTTGAGACGGTGCCCGTTTACCTTGAAGATGTCCGGGTTTGATGGGTGGCGCAAGTGGTAGACTCCATAAGGTTCTACTTTCTCCACTTGGTAGGGCCCATCCCACCTTGATCTAAGCTTTCCGGGTAGTAATCTCAACCTTGAATTGTAGAGAAGGACTAGGTCACCGGGTCGGAATTCTCTTCTCCTAATGTTCTTGTCATGGATGGCTTTCAACTTTTCCTTATAAAGTCTAGAGTTGTCGTAAGCTTCCAATCTCAAACATTCTAATTCTGCCAATTGAAGCTTTCTCTCTACTCCGGCCCCACCCAAGCTCATATTACACTCCTTTACGGCCTAATAAGCTTTGTGTTCAATCTCCACCAGTAAGTGACATGCCTTACCATATACAAGCCGGAAGGGGCTCATGCCAATGGGTGTCTTGTAAGCTGTTCGATAGGCCCACAGTGCATCGGAGAGTTTAATGCTCCAATCTTTCCTATTCGGCTTTACAATCCTTTCTAACACATGCTTGATTTCCCGGTTAGAGACTTCGGCTTGGCCGTTTGTCTGAGGGTGGTAAGCTGTGGCGACTTTGTGGATGATGCCATATTTTCTCATGAGGCCGTCTATTCTTTTGTTGCAAAAGTGGGGTCCTTGGTCACTTATGATTGCTCTTGGGGCGCCAAAGCGACAAATGATATTGTTCCTCACAAAAGAATACACAACATTAGCGTCATCCGTTCGGGTGGGGATTGCCTCTACCCATTTTGACACATAATCGACGGCTAACAAGATGTAGAGAAAGCCATTGGAATTTGGAAATGGTCCCATGAAGTCGATTCCCCATACGTCAAAGATTTCGCAAAAAAGCATATTTTGTTGGGGAATTTCGTCCTTCTTGGAAATATCTCCAAACCTAATACATTGGGGACAAGATTTGCAATAGAGAGAAGCATCTTTGAGAAGAGTTGGCCACCAAAATCCGCAATCAAGGATTTTTCTTGCCGTTCTTTGGGGCCCGTAGTGACCACCTCCTTCGGAAGCATGGCAAGCGTCCAAGATTGCTTGGAATTCGGTTTGAGGTATGCACCGTCGTATTATTTGGTCCGCTCCACACCTCCACAAATAGGGATCATCCCAAATATAGTATTTGGATTCGCTTTTCAGCTTATCCTTTTTGTTTTTGTCGAGATTGGGAGGGAAAGTGCGTGAAACCAAATAGTTTGCTATTGGGGCATACCAAGGAACCACTTCCGAGATTGCATGCAAAGCATCTAAAGGAAAGGAATCATTGATAGGAGTGGTGTCGCCTTTTGTGTGTTCGAGGCGGCTTAAATGGTCCGCCACTAGGTTTTGGGAACCGCTCCTATCTTTGATTTCCAAGTCAAATTCTTGTAATAAGAGCACCCAACGAATTAATCTCGGTTTTGATTCCTTTTTTGCCAACAAGTACTTTAGTGCCGCGTGATCCGAGTACACTACTACCTTGGAACCAAGAAGATAGGCTCGGAACTTGTCCAAAGCAAAAACAATAGCTAGGAGTTCCTTTTCGGTAGTAGTGTAGTTGGATTGGGCTCCGTCTAATATTTTGGAAGCATAAGCTATGACATAGGGAATCTTACCCTCGCGTTGTGCTAACGCGGCTCCTATCGCATAATTCGAAGCATCACACATGATTTCAAAGGGTTGAATCCAATTGGGTCCTCGTACAATAGGGGCTTGTGTCAATGCTATCTTGAGTTTGTCATATGCTTCCATACATTCCTTGCTCATCTCAAATTCGGTGTCTTTTTGTAGTAATCGAGAGAGAGGTAAGGCTACCTTGCTAAAGTCCTTGATGAATCTCCGGTAGAATCCTGCATGTCCAAGGAAAAAACGGACTTCCCTCTCGGAGGAGGGGTAAGGTAAACTGGATATGACATTTATCTTTGCCGGATCTACGGAGATGCCTTCCTTTGATACTATGTGTCCCAAAACAATGCCTTTTTTGACCATGAAATGACATTTTTCAAAATTTAAGACAAGGTTTGTTTTGGTGCATCTTTCTAAGACTTTTTCAAGGTTACCTAAGCAATGCTCAAATGACTCACCATACACGCTAAAATCATCCATGAAAACTTCCATCGATTGCTCTAGAAAGTCCGCAAATAGGCTCATCATGCATCTTTGAAACGTTGCCGGTGCATTGCATAGGCCAAATGGCATACGCTTGTAAGCATACGTTCCAAAGGGGCAAGTAAATGTGATTTTTTCTTGGTCTTCTAGAGCAATATGAATTTGGAAGTATCCGGAGTAGCCATCAAGAAAACAATAGTATGATTTACCGGCTAATCGATCAAGCATTTGATCGATAAACGGTAGTGGAAAGTGATCTTTTCTTGTGGCCGCATTCAATCTTCGGTAGTCTATGCATACTCTCCAAGAATTCTGCACTCTTGTTGCTATAAGTTCACCACTTTCGTTTTTGATTGTTGTCACTCCGGACTTCTTTGGCACTACTTGGACCGGGCTTACCCATTCGCTATCCGAGATAGGATAGATGATGTCCGCTTCAAGTAGCTTAGTGACTTCTTTCTTCACCACCTCAAGAATGGTTGGGTTAAGTCTCCTTTGAGGTTGTCGGACCGGTCTTGCTCCTTCTTCAAGAAATATGCGGTGCTCGCATACTTGGGGGCTTATTCCCACTAGATCCGCCAAACTCCACCCAATTGCCCTTTTGTTTTTCCTCAATACATTAAGCAATTTTTCTTCTTGTTGAGGAGTTAACTCTTGTGCAATTATCACGGGTAGCTTTTGGGCTACATCAAGGTATGAATACCTTAAGTGAGGTGGTAGTGGCTTCAATTCCATCCTCTTGTCATTCCTTGAAGTTTGAGTTTCCGGATGGTTTGTATGATGTATGGTATTTAGTTCGCTTGACTTTTCATTTGCTTCGTTGACCATGCACTTCTCATCTAGTCTTGCAAGATGCACTTCGGCTACTATGTTGTCGATTGGGTCACACCGAAATAGAGAGTGGTTCTCCGGTGGATGCTTCATTGCTTCCTCTAGGCTAAAGCTTACAATTCTCCCATCTATTTCAAATGAGTAGTTCCCCGAGTAAGCATCAAGCTTAAATCTAGAAGTCCTCAAGAATGGCCTTCCAAGTAGGATAGATGATGCTCTCTCGGTTTCGCTTGACGGCATTTCAAGGACATAGAAGTCAATCGGAAACACCAACCCCTTTATATTCACCAATACATCTTCCGCAACACCTGCTACGGTTATTATGCTTTTATCCGCTAGGACAAATCTTGCCGTCGACCTTTTTAGTGGGGGCAACTTCAATACCCGATAAATGGAGAGCGGCATGATGCTAACACATGCTCCGAGGTCACACATACAATCTCTAAATTGAACTCCATTGACGGTGCAAGTGACCATACAAGGGCCCGGGTCATCACACTTCTCCGGCAATGTTCCCATTAAAGCGGAAATAGAACTCCCCAATGGGATGGTTTCCAATTCAAGAATTCTATCCTTGTTTATGCATAAATCTTTGAGGAATTTGGCATATCTAGGAACTTGATGGATGGCATCAAGGAGGGGAATGGTTACCTCAACTTTCTTGAACATTTCTACCATTTTGGGGTCGAGTTCCATGCGCTTTTTAGCTTTCTTTGCAAGTGTTGGAAATGGAAGTGGTTGAGCAATTTCTTCTTCCAAGGTTCTTTTAGCCTTGGTTGTCTCCCTTGCTGGTTGGGATTCATCCTCAACTATGGCTTGTGGTGCCTCCTCTTCCACTACCTCTTCTATATCTATTCTCTCTTCCTCTTGGGCGGTTGTGATAGGACTTGGGTCCTTTGCTTCCTTTTCTTTTAGTTGTGTACCGGATCTAAGGGTGTTGGCATTGATGCCCCCTTATGGATTTGGTTGAGGTTGAGAGGGAATGACACTTTGGATTGGGGGTTGAGGAGTGGGGGTCGATGGTGTGTCCATGCGTGCAAGAAGAGCTTGTAGTGTAGAGGTGAGGCCGGTGAGGCCGGAAGCAAGTGTGTTTTGTAATTCCTTTTGGCCTTGGATAATGGTCCGGAGTGTTTCGTCTTGGTTGGAGGGGGTGGTTGCATATGTGAGTTGAGGAGTTTGTGATTGGTTGGGTGGTGGTATTTGATGTGGTGGTTGATATGTTTGGTAGTTTCTTTGTGGGTTTTGTTGATTGTATGGTTGATTTTGTAAGTTGTATAGTCGGTTTTGTGAGAAATTTTGCGGGTTGTTATTCCATCTTTGACCTCCTCCATTGTTGTTGTTGTCCCTATTCCCTTGTTGATGATTGTCATTCCAATTTTGATTATTGTGTCCACTTCCTTGGTTGTAGCCTCCTCCTTGATAAGGGTGTCCTTGGTTAGGATTACCTCCTTGGTAGTTGATGAGTATTTTGGTGAAAAATAAATTTCTCCCAAAACACACAAATCTAACCGGCAAGTGCACCGGGTCGCATCAAGTAATAAAAACTCACGGGAGTGAGGTCGATCCCACAGGGATTGATGGATCAAGCAATTTTAGTGGGTGATTAGTTTAGTCAAGCTGACATTTAGTGAATTGTGTGAAATGTAGCCAACAGAAAGTAAATTGCAATGAATCTTAAAGATGCAGAAAGTAAAATTGCAAGTAAGTTAAAGAACAAGAAAGTAAAATAGCTGAAACTTAAATTGCAAGAAAAGTAAATTGCATGAAAAGTAAAGGGGCTGGGGTGTTGGAAATTAAAAAGAGCAATAGATCACGCAACTGGAAATTTAAATTGCAGGAAGAATAAAGGAAATTGGATGCTGGGAATCAAAACAGAATTGAAATTTTGAAGTGCAGTGAATTAAAAGTAGCAAGAAAAACAAAGAGAAATCTCAGAGGGAGAATGAAACAGAACACCTTCAATTCTCCACCCAAGATTCAAAACAAAGAAAATTAAAGGGAGAGCTCTCAAATTCTAGTGCTCCCTAGTGGAGCCAGCCTCCTCACAAATATGAAAATGATGCCTTATATAGGCTTTACAAAATGGAAATGAAAATGAAATTAAAAACAAATTACAATTAAATGAAATTCCTATTTTATCTATTTCTTGTGCCTTTGAGTGATGATCATTTGGGCCCTTGCTCTTGATGGAATTGGGTTGATAAAGGCCTTGGTTGATTGCTCTTGGAGTTTGAAGAGGAACCGAATTGAACCGGGTTGAGTTTGCAAAAGTTGGACCAAAAGTTGGAGCTAAAGTTAGGGGTCTAACTTTGGCTCCAACTTTTCATAGCAGCCCACAAAACTTGCTGGTATGAACGTTGGTGCCAACGTTAGGGGTCTAACTTTGACCCTAACGTTGGCCTCCCTTATGCACATTTATGGCGCCAACTTTGTCCTCTTGTCATGTTGCCAATTTTATGCCCAATATAGACTATCATATATGGTTGGAAAGCTCCGAATGTCAGCTTTCTAACCCACTTGGAATCACTTCAATTGGACATCTACAACTCAAGTTATGATCATTTGAAGAGGGCATGGTCGCTGGCTTTGGTGTGCAGCGTTTGAGGTAACATTTGCCTCAAACGTTGGCGAAAACGCCAGTTCTGGAGGCTCAAACGTATTGTCCACCCCATACTATTATACATTGTTGGAAAGCCCTGGATGTCTACTTTCCAATGCCGTTGGGAGCACATTATTTGAAGCTCTACAGCTCGAGTTATTCTCCGTTGAAGGTGCAGAGGTCAGTTGGCCTCACTGCAGGTTGCCACCATGTTCGTTTATGCACATTGTGGGGCAGTTTTCTCCCTCAATTTTAGTGTCCACCATGCAGTGCCATATATTCTTGGAAAGCTCTTGATTCCTACTTTCCAATGCTTCTTGAATCACCTCATTTTGAGCTCTGTAGCTCAAGTTATTCTTGTTGAAAGTATACCCCTTCAAGCTGTTGTGGTGTGTGGCGCCAACGTTAGCCTCAAAGTTAGGGGGCTAACGTTGGCGCAAACTTTTGCTCCTCCCCTTGTGAATTTCATGTGCCAACGTTAGCCACCAAGTTAGGGGGCTAACGTTGGCGCAAACTTTTGGTGCCCAGGGAGGTTCTCTTCATGCCAACGTTAGCCTCAAAGTTAGGGGGCTAACGTTGGCGCAAACTTTTGGTGCCCAGGGGTGAATTTCATGTGCCAACGTTAGCCTCCAAGTTAGGGGTCTAACTTTGAGGCTAACTTTTCACCCAAAAGTTTTTGCTTCCTGGTTCAACTTATTCCATTGTCCTCTCTTTACTCCTAGCCATTCCTTCTTGCTTCACCCTTTCTCCAAGCCTTCTTCACCTATCATTAATCAACCAAACACATCAAAGCTATGCTCAAAATCATGAGATATTCATTCTTTCATAATATGTGACAATTTTAGCATAAAACCTCATGAAATAGCATGAATTCATACATGGTTGATTAAATCAAAGGAAGCATGAAAATCTACCCACTTGGCTTGCTTATGGCTCAAGAAAGTGCATAAAACCTATTGAAAACAAAGGAAAAAGGTATAGAAAAACATGACATGATGACATGTCATCAGTAGTACCCTTGATTAGGGCGGTCAAAGAAATTATGGGTAGCCGCCAAAGTGTTATCTTCTTGAAGGCTTGGGCACTCATCCGTGTGGTGAGAGTAGCAAGAGCAAATGCCACATACTCTTTTTTTTTTTAGCTTCTCCTTTTGGGTGCTTTGCCCCATGAGTTGATAACAAAGCTACGACTTCTAAATGCTTTGTTTTCAAGTATTACCACTTGATACATAAGCACCACAAGCATTTGATTAGAGGACTTCATTAAGCTCATTTTTCTTTTCTTTTCTTAACTCTCTAATCATTGATGCTCAGAGCCTTGAGCTTTGAGGGAGTGCTTTTGCACTTTGAGCCTAGCCTTGACTTCTAAGTGTTTTGTTTTCAAGCATTTGGCTTGATACATAAACACCACAAGTACTTAGCAAATAAATTGCCATTGGTACTCAGAGCCTTCAGCTTTCTCACTCTTTCCCTTTTTCTTTTCTTGCTTTATTTTTGCATTTGCTTTCAAGGTTTTAATGATTTTCAAAAGATTTCACAAAATGTCCTAGATGAAAACTTCAATTAAGTAAAATCCAATGCAATTAAGCAACAATCAAACATACTAGCTTCCCAATACTTTTATGCACATGCTAAAATCTTCTTTAATGCCTTGTTTGTTTATGATCATGATACTTTGTTGCTTTTGAATTCACAAAACTCAAGTTGGTAATCATAATGACATAGCACCATGTTACAATTTAGAAATCAAACTATGCCTTTTCATACACACATGCATACAGAGAAGGTACAGACAATCATGCAGTTTATGGTGCTTGAAACAAATGAGAGGAAAAGGAACTTTACAACCTTGTAGTTCATCTTCTCTATTGTTGTCATTTTCCTCCCATTCTCTTCCTTCCCATACCAAACTCAGAATGCTTGCTTATCCTCAAGCAACTATTAGAACCGTGGCTATGGGACTAAGATGGATCATGAATGTCTTACACAAGGGATGTTAGTAGTACATGTGTTTCAAGCAAGCAAAATTAAAGATAATAATCAAGGCACAAGATACAGAGACATTGTGATTGCATACTTAAGAAGGTGAGCATAATACTTTGCATAGAAGATAAGTGGCACACCAAACTTAGTGTGACACTTTCACTTGGAATTAATGCAAGTATCTTGTAAGAATTGGAACTAAATTTTGTTGCATAGCAACACCAAACTTAGAATGCAACCATATGTCAATTTATTTGAACTAAAACTAAACAAAAGAAACTGCTATATGTTAAATACAATCACCAATGAAGAGTCTGTTATGAATAAGGATGTCTTGGTGATGTATTAACAAAAATAGTTAATGAAGGAAAGCATTAAAAACAAGTAAATAAATGAAACAAAGAGAAAACAAAAATTATCCAACTAAGAAGAAAAATAACACTGTAAAAGGCAATATGATTATGCAGACAAGTGATGTTGCTGGATTGATTTGCATAGAAAAATAGGTGACACACCAAACTTAGAATCTTGGTGTGTCACTTTCATGTAAAATTGATGCAATCATCCATGAAGATGGAAAACAGTTTGTTGCAGTGCAACACCAAACTTAGAATGTAACCATATGCCAATTTATTGAAATTTAAACAAAGCAAGGAAAAGAAATGTACCTACTGTCTACCTGTTCTTTACATTCTTCCTCTTCTTCCAATTTGTTAAGAGAAATGACTTCAAAGGAGGAGAAGATTCAGCTATTACCCCTTGTCTTGGTCTCTCCTCAGCAAGCTTTCTTTTGTACATGGCTTGATTGAGCTTGCTTGCTATTGGTCCAGGGGTTGGATTGCTTGTGGTTGACCTCCTCTTGAATGTTGTCCTTGGTAGTTTGGTCACAATCCTCTTCTTGGTGCTTTTGTTAATTGCCTTCACTTCTTTGAATCCATGTTTTGGTGGTTGTGTGATTGTTGGAGTTTTGTATTCATCTAGAGCCTTTTGTATTGGTGGTTCCATGAACTCCTCCTTTATGTACTTCTCTGCCTCACTTGAGTTTGGAATGACTTCTTCACTCTCTTGCTCCTCCACTTCCTCTTTTACACCCAACATTTGTTTCAATCGCTCTATCATGGGGGAGGTTTGTCGATCTTCCCAACATTTCTTCATCTCCTCGTCATACCTTTCAATCATGGATTCAGATGTTGAGGCATTTTGGTCCAAGGAGGTTTGTGAGAGTTGTGAGTTTTCATGTTCTCTTGTCATCTCAAGTGAAGTTTCAGGCTCAACCACCTCATTCTTCATTGAAAGTTCACTTGATGCAGTGGCCTCCTTATCTTGCTCTTCCACTTTCTCCTTCATATCCATCAATTGGCCTTCATTTTTCTTGCTCAGTGGTTCTAAGTGTTTCCTTATTTTCTCTAAATCTTCATTCATATTTTTTAAGAGACTTTCTTCCCTTTTCCAGGCTTGTTGTTGTTCCTTCATGAATTGTTCTTGTCTTTTCAACAATTCTCTGGATTTTTGAAGTGGATCTTCATTTTGCTCTTTCACCTCCTCCTTTTTTGCAATTTCACTTAACACAGGGACCTTGCATTCTTGTTTTTCCATTTTCTCCTTCCTTGCATTCAACAATTGGCCTTCCATCACTTCCATGTTTTTGAATGAAATCTCTTGCTCGTTCCAAGATCTTTGCACCTCCCTCTCATATTTTTCAAACATGATCTCTAGCTTTGAGAGGCCTAGGTTCGTGGAAGTTTGTGTTGAGTCATATTTAGGTGATGAAGAATTTTCAAATGTAGAAGTGGGTGGTGAGGTTGGACAATCTCTCATGTGAGTTGACTGCTCAGAATTTGCAGTTTCTTGGTAATACTCCCAACCACCAGTGGAATAATGACTTGAATCATTTTGTGGTGGAGGGAAATGTCCAATATGATTTTCTTTCTCATCTTGTGGTTCTGAAGCATAGCTCCATGAATTGGAGTGCCCAGAATTTGAAGTTTCTTGGTGATATCCCCAGCCATCATTAGAGATTGGTGATGGTGGGTGATATCCCATAGAATTTGTTTGATCATAAGATGAGTTGAACTCCATTTGAGTTTTGTAAAACACACAACCAAGGAAAATTGAAATTACTCATATCAGAGATGAGAATTTCTTAGTGAGGCAAAAACTCAAACACCTTGGTTTCACTTTGAAACAGAAAACAAAAATAAAGAAAATGCTTGATCTAGACTTCTCACCCACTTAATCATTGTTGATCTAATCAATCCCCGGCAACGGCGCCAAAAACTTGATGAGTATTTTGGTGAAAAATAAATTTCTCCCAAAACACACAAATCTAACCGGCAAGTGCACCGGGTCGCATCATGTAATAAAAACTCACGGGAGTGAGGTCGATCCCACAGGGATTGATGGATCAAGCAATTTTAGTGGGTGATTAGTTTAGTCAAGCTGACATTTAGTGAATTGTGTGAAATGTAGCCAACAGAAAGTAAATTGCAATGAATCTTAAAGATGCAGAAAGTAAAATTGCAAGTAAGTTAAAGAACAAGAAAGTAAAATAGCTGAAACTTAAATTGGAAGAAAAGTAAATTGCATGAAAAGTAAAGGGGCTGGGGTGTTGGAAATTAAAAAGAGCAATAGATCACGCAACTGGAAATTTAAATTGCAGGAAGAATAAAGGAAATTGGATGCTGGGAATCAAAACAGAATTGAAATTTTGAAGTGCAGTGAATTAAAAGCAGCAAGAAAAACAAAGAGAAATCTCAGAGGGAGAATAAAACAGAACACCTTCAATTCTCCACCCAAGATTCAAAACAAAGAAAATTAAAGGGAGAGCTCTCAAATTCTAGTGCTCCCTAGTGGAGCCAGCCTCCTCACAAATATGAAAATGATGCCTTATATAGGCTTTACAAAATGGAAATGAAAATGAAATTAAAAACAAATTACAATTAAATGAAATTCCTATTTTATCTATTTCTTGTGCCTTTGAGTGATGATCATTTGGGCCCTTGCTCTTGACGGAATTGGGTTGATAAAGGCCTTGGTTGATTGCTCTTGGAGTTTGAAGAGGAACCGAATTGAACCGGGTTGAGTTTGCAAAAGTTGGACCAAAAGTTGGAGCTAAAGTTAGGGGTCTAACTTTGGCTCCAACTTTTCATAGCAGCCCACAAAACTTGCTGGTATGAACGTTGGTGCCAACGTTAGGGGTCTAACTTTGACCCTAACGTTGGCCTCCCTTATGCACATTTATGGCGCCAACTTTGTCCTCTTGTCATGTTGCCAATTTTATGCCCAATATAGACTATCATATATGGTTGGAAAGCTCTGAATGTCAGCTTTCTAACCCACTTGGAATCACTTCAATTGGACATCTACAACTCAAGTTATGATCATTTGAAGAGGGCATGGTCGCTGGCTTTGGTGTGCAGCGTTTGAGGTAACGTTTGCCTCAAACGTTGGCGAAAACGCCAGTTCTGGAGGCTCAAACGTATTGTCCACCCCATACTATTATACATTGTTGGAAAGCCCTGGATGTCTACTTTCCAATTCCGTTGGGAGCACATTATTTGAAGCTCTACAGCTCGAGTTATTCTCCGTTGAAGGTGCAGATGTCAGTTGGCCTCACTGCAGGTTGCCACCATGTTCGTTTATGCACATTGCGGGGCAGTTTTCTCCCTCAATTTTAGTGTCCACCATGCATTGCCATATATGCTTGGAAAGCTCTTGATTCCTACTTTCCAATGCTTCTTGAATCACCTCATTTTGAGCTCTGTAGCTCAAGTTATTCTTGTTGAAAGTATACCCCTTCAAGCTGTTGTGGTGTGTGGCGCCAACGTTAGCCTCAAAGTTAGGGGGCTAACGTTGGCGCAAACTTTTGCTCCTCCCCTTGTGAATTTCATGTGCCAATGTTAGCCACCAAGTTAGGGGCTAACGTTGGCGCAAACTTTTGGTGCCCAGGGAGGTTCTCTTCATGCCAACGTTAGCCTCAAAGTTAGGGGGCTAACGTTGGCGCAAACTTTTGGTGCCCAGGGGTGAATTTCATGTTCCAATGTTAGCCTCCAAGTTAGGGGTCTAACTTTGAGGCTAACTTTTCACCCAAAAGTTTTTGCTTCCTGGTTCAACTTATTCCATTGTCCTCTCTTTACTCCTAGCCATTCCTTCTTGCTTCACCCTTTCTCCAAGCCTTCTTCACCTATCATTAATCAACCAAACACATCAAAGCTATGCTCAAAATCATGAGATATTCATTCTTTCATAATATGTGACAATTTTAGCATAAAACCTCATGAAATAGCATGAATTCATACATGGTTGATTAAATCAAAGGAAGCATGAAAATCTACCCACTTGGCTTGCTTATGGCTCAAGAAAGTGCATAAAACCTATTGAAAACAAAGGAAAAAGGCATAGAAAAACATGACATGATGACATGTCATCAGTAGTACCCTTGATTAGGGCGGTCATAGAAATTATGGGTAGCCGCCAAAGTGTTATCTTCTTGAAGGCTTGGGCACTCATCCGTGTGGTGAGAGTAGCAAGAGCAAATGCCACATACTCTTTTTTTTTTTAGCTTCTCCTTTTGGGTGCTTTGCCCCATGAGTTGATAACAAAGCTACGACTTCTAAATGCTTTGTTTTCAAGTATTACCACTTGATACATAAGCACCACAAGCATTTGATTAGAGGACTTCATTAAGCTCATTTTTCTTTTCTTTTCTTAACTCTCTAATCATTGATGCTCAGAGCCTTGAGCTTTGAGGGAGTGCTTTTGCACTTTGAGCCTAGCCTTGACTTCTAAGTGTTTTGTTTTCAAGCATTTGGCTTAATACATAAACACCACAAGTACTTAGCAAATAAATTGCCATTGGTACTCAGAGCCTTCAGCTTTCTCACTCTTTCCCTTTTTCTTTTCTTGCTTTATTTTTGCATTTGCTTTCAAGGTTTTAATGATTTTCAAAAGATTTCACAAAATGTCCTAGATGAAAACTTCAATTAAGTAAAATCCAATGCAATTAAGCAACAATCAAACATACTAGCTTCCCAATACTTTTATGCACATGCTAAAATCTTCTTTAATGCCTTGTTTGTTTATGATCATGATACTTTGTTGCTTTTGAATTCACAAAACTCAAGTTGGTAATCATAATGACATAGCACCATGTTACAATTTAGAAATCAAACTATGCCTTTTCATACACACATGCATACAGAGAAGGTACAGACAATCATGCAGTTTATGGTGCTTGAAACAAATGAGAGGAAAAGGAACTTTACAACCTTGTAGTTCATCTTCTCTATTGTTGTCATTTTCCTCCCATTCTCTTCCTTCCCATACCAAACTCAGAATGCTTGCTTATCCTCAAGCAACTATTAGAACCGTGGCTATGGGACTAAGATGGATCATGAATGTCTTACACAAGGGATGTTAGTAGTACATGTGTTTCAAGCAAGCAAAATTAAAGATAATAATCAAGGCACAAGATACAGAGACATTGTGATTGCATACTTAAGAAGGTGAGCATAATACTTTGCATAGAAGATAAGTGGCACACCAAACTTAGTGTGACACTTTCACTTGGAATTAATGCAAGTATCTTGTAAGAATTGGAACTAAATTTTGTTGCATAGCAACACCAAACTTAGAATGCAACCATATGTCAATTTATTTGAACTAAAACTAAACAAAAGAAACTGCTATATGTTAAATACAATCACCAATGAAGAGTCTGTTATGAATAAGGATGTCTTGGTGATGTATTAACAAAAATAGTTAATGAAGGAAAGCATTAAAAACAAGTAAATAAATGAAACAAAGAGAAAACAAAAATTATCCAACTAAGAAGAAAAATAACACTGTAAAAGGCAATATGATTATGCAGACAAGTGATGTTGCTGGATTGATTTGCATAGAAAAATAGGTGACACACCAAACTTAGAATCTTGGTGTGTCACTTTCATGTAAAATTGATGCAATCATCCATGAAGATGGAAAACAGTTTGTTGCAGGGCAACACCAAACTTAGAATGTAACCATATGCCAATTTATTGAAATTTAAACAAAGCAAGGAAAAGAAATGTACCTACTGTCTACCTGTTCTTTACTTTCTTCCTCTTCTTCCAATTTGTTAAGAGAAATGACTTCAAAGGAGGAGAAGATTCAGCTATTACTCCTTGTCTTGGTCTCTCCTCAGCAAGCTTTCTTTTGTACATGGCTTGATTGAGCTTGCTTGCTATTGGTCCAGGGGTTGGATTGCTTGTGGTTGACCTCCTCTTGAATGTTGTCCTTGGTAGTTTGGTCACAATCCTCTTCTTGGTGCTTTTGTTAATTGCCTTCACTTCTTTGAATCCATGTTTTGGTGGTTGTGTGATTGTTGGAGTTTTGTATTCATCTAGAGCCTTTTGTATTGGTGGTTCCATGAACTCCTCCTTTATGTACTTCTCTGCCTCACTTGAGTTTGGAATGACTTCTTCACTCTCTTGCTCCTCCACTTCCTCTTTTACACCCAACATTTGTTTCAATCGCTCTATCATGGGGGAGGTTTGTCGATCTTCCCAACATTTCTTCATCTCCTCGTCATACCTTTCAATCATGGATTCAGATGTTGAGGCATTTTGGTCCAAGGAGGTTTGTGAGAGTTGTGAGTTTTCATGTTCTCTTGTCATCTCAAGTGAAGTTTCAGGCTCAACCACCTCATTCTTCATTGAAAGTTCACTTGATGCAGTGGCCTCCTTATCTTGCTCTTCCACTTTCTCCTTCATATCCATCAATTGGCCTTCATTTTTCTTGCTCAGTGGTTCTAAGTGTTTCCTTATTTTCTCTAAATCTTCATTCATATTTTTTAAGAGACTTTCTTCCCTTTTCCAGGCTTGTTGTTGTTCCTTCATGAATTGTTCTTGTCTTTTCAACAATTCTCTGGATTTTTGAAGTGGATCTTCATTTTGCTCTTTCACCTCCTCCTTTTTTGCAATTTCACTTAACACAGGGACCTTGCATTCTTGTTTTTCCATTTTCTCCTTCCTTGCATTCAACAATTGGCCTGCCATCACTTCCATGTTTTTGAATGAATTCTCTTGCTCGTTCCAAGATCTTTGCACCTCCCTCTCATATTTTTCAAACATGATCTCTAGCTTTGAGAGGCCTAGGTTCGTGGAAGTTTGTGTTGAGTCATATTTAGGTGATGAAGAATTTTCAAATGTAGAAGTGGGTGGTGAGGTTGGACAATCTCTCATGTGAGTTGACTGCTCAGAATTTGCAGTTTCTTGGTAATACTCCCAACCACCAGTGGAATAATGACTTGAATCATTTTGTGGTGGAGGGAAATGTCCAATATGATTTTCTTTCTCATCTTGTGGTTCTGAAGCATAGCTCCATGAATTGGAGTGCCCAGAATTTGAAGTTTCTTGGTGATATCCCCAGCCATCATTAGAGATTGGTGATGGTGGGTGATATCCCATAGAATTTGTTTGATCATAAGATGAGTTGAACTCCATTTGAGTTTTGTAAAACACACAACCAAGGAAAATTGAAATTACTCATATCAGAGATGAGAATTTCTTAGTGAGGCAAAAACTCAAACACCTTGGTTTCACTTTGAAACAGAAAACAAAAATAAAGAAAATGCTTGATCTAGACTTCTCACCCACTTAATCATTGTTGATCTAATCAATCCCCGGCAACGGCGCCAAAAACTTGATGAGTATTTTGGTGAAAAATAAATTTCTCCCAAAACACACAAATCTAACCGGCAAGTGCACCGGGTCGCATCATGTAATAAAAACTCACGGGAGTGAGGTCGATCCCACAGGGATTGATGGATCAAGCAATTTTAGTGGGTGATTAGTTTAGTCAAGCTGACATTTAGTGAATTGTGTGAAATGTAGCCAACAGAAAGTAAATTGCAATGAATCTTAAAGATGCAGAAAGTAAAATTGCAAGTAAGTTAAAGAACAAGAAAGTAAAATAGCTGAAACTTAAATTGCAATAAAAGTAAATTGCATGAAAAGTAAAGGGGCTGGGGTGTTGGAAATTAAAAAGAGCAATAGATCACGCAACTGGAAATTTAAATTGCAGAAAGAATAAAGGAAATTGGATGCTGGGAATCAAAACAGAATTGAAATTTTGAAGTGCAGTGAATTAAAAGCAGCAAGAAAAACAAAGAGAAATCTCAGAGGGAGAATAAAACAGAACACCTTCAATTCTCCACCCAAGATTCAAAACAAAGAAAATTAAAGGGAGAGCTCTCAAATTCTAGTGCTCCCTAGTGGAGCCAGCCTCCTCACAAATATGAAAATGATGCCTTATATAGGCTTTACAAAATGGAAATGAAAATGAAATTAAAAACAAATTACAATTAAATGAAATTCCTATTTTATCTATTTCTTGTGCCTTTGAGTGATGATCATTTGGGCCCTTGCTCTTGATGGAATTGGGTTGATAAAGGCCTTGGTTGATTGCTCTTGGAGTTTGAAGAGGAACCGAATTGAACCGGGTTGAGTTTGCAAAAGTTGGACCAAAAGTTGGAGCTAAAGTTAGGGATCTAACTTTGGCTCCAACTTTTCATAGCAGCCCACAAAACTTGCTGGTATGAACGTTGGTGCCAACGTTAGGGGTCTAACTTTGACCCTAACGTTGGCCTCCCTTATGCACATTTATGGCGCCAACTTTGTCCTCTTGTCATGTTGCCAATTTTATGCCCAATATAGACTATCATATATGGTTGGAAAGCTCTGAATGTCAGATTTCTAACCCACTTGGAATCACTTCAATTGGACATCTACAACTCAAGTTATGATCATTTGAAGAGGGCATGGTCGCTGGCTTTGGTGTGCAGCGTTTGAGGTAACGTTTGCCTCAAACGTTGGCGAAAACGCCAGTTCTGGAGGCTCAAACGTATTGTCCACCCCATACTATTATACATTGTTGGAAAGCCCTGGATGTCTACTTTCCAATGCCGGTCGGAGCACATTATTTGGAGCTCTACAGCTCGAGTTATACTCCGTTGAAGGTGCAGAGGTCAGTTGGCCTCACTGCAGGTTGCCACCATGTTCGTTTATGCACATTGCGGGGAAGTTTTCTCCCTCAATTTTAGTGTCCACCATGCAGTGCCATATATGTTTGGAAAGCTCTTGATTCCTACTTTCCAATGCTTCTTGAATCACCTCATTTGGAGCTCTGTAGCTCAAGTTATTCTTGTTGGAAGTATACCCCTTCAAGCTGTTGTGGTGTGTGGCGCCAACGTTAGCCTCAAAGTTAGGGGGCTAACGTTGGCGCAAACTTTTGCTCCTCCCCTTGTGAATTTCATGTGCCAACGTTAGCCACCAAGTTAGGGGGCTAACGTTGGCGCAAACTTTTGGTGCCCAGGGAGGTTCTCTTCATGCCAACGTTAGCCTCAAAGTTAGGGGGCTAACGTTGGCGCAAACTTTTGGTGCCCAGGGGTGAATTTCATGTTCCAACGTTAGCCTCCAAGTTAGGGGTCTAACTTTGAGGCTAACTTTTCACCCAAAAGTTTTTGCTTCCTGGTTCAACTTATTCCATTGTCCTCTCTTTACTCCTAGCCATTCCTTCTTGCTTCACCCTTTCTCCATGCATTCTTCACCTATCATTAATCAACCAAACACATCAAAGCTATGCTCAAAATCATGAGATATTCATTCTTTCATAATATGTGACAATTTTAGCATAAAACCTCATGAAATAGCATGAATTCATACATGGTTGATTAAATCAAAGGAAGCATGAAAATCTACCCACTTGGCTTGCTTATGGCTCAAGAAAGTGCATAAAACCTATTGAAAACAAAGGAAAAAGGCATAGAAAAACATGACATGATGACATGTCATCAGTAGTACCCTTGATTAGGGCGGTCATAGAAATTATGGGTAGCCACCAAAGTGTTATCTTCTTGAAGGCTTGGGCACTCATCCGTGTGGTGAGAGTAGCAAGAGCAAATGCCACATACTCTTTGAGGGACCAATTGTTGGTTGTGTTGTTGAGGTGGTGGAGGGTGTTGTTGATATGATTGAGGTTGTTGTGGTTGTTGTTGGTTCAATTGGAGTTGCCTCAAAACGGATGTCATCTCATTCAAGGATTGAGTTAGAGCGGTGGCTTCACTACTAGTTGATACCTCGTTCACGGTCCTTGGACGGTTGACTCTTCGCCTCATATGTTGATTGGATTCGGCTAAGTCAATAATAAGTTGCCATGCCTCCTCCGCGGTTTTATATTTGGACAAAGAACCATTGCTAGAAGTGTCCAAGAGGGTTCTATCTTGCTCTCGCATCCCTTGACATATGTATCCAAGCAATACTTGAGTGTCGATCATGTGATTAGGGCATGCATCTAGTAGTTTGCGAAACCGTTCCCAATACTCATAGAGTGGTTCCGTCTCACCTTGCACAATACAAGACATTTCCTTCCTTAGCTTATCCATCTTTTCCGGGGGCAAGAATTTATCCAAGAACCCCCTTCTAAGTAGGTCCCAATCGGAGGTAACTTCACTAGAGAGGGTGTAGAACCATTCTTTGGCCTTGTCCTTGAGATGTCGAATAGGGTCTTGTGCGGGAAGCCCGTGAAACTTGGGTAGGAGGTTGATCAAAGCGGTCTTCAATTCAAAGTTCGCATTCAAATTGGGGTGAGTTACATGAAGGGGTTGAAGGACATAATCCGGTGCACCCGCTTCCTTGATGGTAACTCTCCTTGGAGCGTCCATGGTATTAGTACCTAAAACAAAAGAAGAATTGTTAGTGAGATTGATGGGAGTATGATTAATGCCTTCTTTGAGTGACGGTTCAGTGTTCACTTCTAGTAAGGTGGTTGAGGTGGTGAAAACCTCTTCACCTTTTCCAAATCTTAGCCGCCTCCGAGCTTGTCTAATATGAAACAAAGTTCGTTCTATTTCCGGGTTAAAAGGGGCTAAGCTCGGATTCGGTTGTGAACGCGTCATGCAATGAAGGGGAAATGGAATTCATTGTAACGATGAGGAGTTAGTCAATTGAGTAGTTTACAATGAAGTGCAACTATGTACATATATACACACTTAATCCAAAACAATAACATGGCACACTAAGCAACTCCCCGGCAACGGCGCCATTTTGACAAATGAATTTTTGCCGGTATAGAGATTATCAAATGATCAATCGTAGTATAGTCTAAACCGACGCAAAATCCTTCATCAAACAAATCTACAATCTATATCCGAGAGTACTAGTCTCCCGAGTCGTTCTCCCTTGGAATTGCCAAAGTGTGCATCTTATTGATTTAGTAAGCCTTGTTCGAATTCTTTGAAGGTTTTAGCAAAGTAATGAGAAACAAACAATCAATTATCAAAAGACTTGGCTTAGGGTTGGCATTAGAAATTCTATCCTTATAGTCCACTCAATGTTGACAACAATTAGGCCTTGCTTCATTTAGTTATCCCCTAGGTATAGAGGGAGGTCAAATGAAAGCAATCAACTTGAGTCACAAGTCCTAGCTTCACCTTATGGGAATCTAGCTTTAGTGCACTCCAAGCCAACTAGCAATCCCTAATTCCAAATCAACTATTGATACAACTATTCAACTTCTTCCAAGGACCAAACCCTATGCCAAGTGTGAAAATTCTACTCCATAGCTAGTGTTGTCATTTTATCAAACATGTGATGGGCAAGAAGGAAAGTCATAGTAAAATGAGATGAAAAGTCGAATTGAAAGTATTGCAACACAAAGATCTAACAACAAGTCTCAAAGAGTAGCAATGAAAATCCAAAATAGAGACAAAATCCAAAATTACAAAGTTGAATTCTAGATCTATGAGAATTGATCAATTGCATCTACTACTTGAAATTGGAGAAGAAAATCTATGACATGAACAAAGTGGAGTGAGAATTGTAATGGATCTCACCAAAAAGTCATTGAAAATTCAGAAATTAGATGAGGATGAACCCTAGTGAAGCTTGGAATCTCCCTCTTCTTCTTCCCAAAGTGTAACTAACTCTCCTCTCCCCCCAAAATATCTAGATCTAGAAATGAACTAACTAAGTGTCCTCAACCCTTGCTCCTTTGGTCTTTTTTTAAGCTTTTCCCGCCAAGGTGTTTCCCAAAAGTGGGATCCTTAACTGCCTCCACGCCTAAGTCACGTGACTTCTTAAAAAAATCATATTCGCAAATCGGCGCGCACGCGCAAGGTACGCGCACGCGCCGTTGAGACGTCTTGTAATGTGCGCGGAGGCGTGATGTACGCGTGCGCGCCGATGAAGATCCTGGCTTAGCCGCTTCTCAAGCCGGCTCTTGGCTTTCGCTCCACGTTGCCCAATCCGCTCGGGCACGCAAGGTGCGCGTACGCGCCCATGCGGAAATTTCCAAAGCTTAATTCTCATGCTTCCTTCCTTTGTACCCGTCTTCCTTCTCTCTTTCGGTCCATTCCTGCTCTATATCCTGAAATCACTTAACACACAAGTCACGGCATCGAATGGCATCAAGAGAAGATTAGAAATGTATCTATTTTAGTGCGAAATAGGCATGTTTTCATTCATGAAGCGAGACTAGGAAAGGAATGCAAAATCTTGTATTTTCATATAGAAAGTGTGTGGAATCATTGATAAAACCCTTGAAATCAGCACGAGATAAACCCTCAAATTGGGGTTTGTCACCATTGTACGCCAATTCTTTGGGTCCGGGTTCACACTTTGATCATGGTTCTTGGTGATCCATGCATTGGCATAAAACTCTTGAACTATTAAGATTCCGACTTGTTGAATGGGGTTAGTGAGAACTTCCCAACCTCTTCTTCGAATCTTATGTAGGATCTCTGGATATTCACCCTTTTTGAGTTTGAAAGGGACCTCGGGGATCACCTTCTTCTTGGCCACAACTTCATAGAAGTGGTCTTGATAGACCTTTGAGATAAATCTCTCCATCTCTTATGACTCAGAGGCGGAAGCTTTTGGCTTCCCTTTCCTCTTTCTAGAGGTTTCTTCGGCCTTAGGTGCCATAAATGGTTATGGAAAAACAAAAAGCTTTAGCTTTTACCACACCAAACTTAGAAGGTTTGCTGGTCCTCAAGCAAAAGAAGAAAGAAAAGAGTAGAAGAAGAGGAAATACAGGAGATAGAGAGGGGTTTATTGTAACGACCCAATTTTCAATATGTCTAGATCATATCAGAAACTGAGCGCTACCAATTTGTCATACTAATTATTATCTACTATTTATCATATGAGCCTGATTCATTGTTAAAAACGTAGTTAATTTGTGGGGTATTTTTTTTTTGAAAACGTTTGGACTAATAAACGGAATCATTCATAATCAATTCACAACTGATAGTAGATAAAATAGTTATAAACAACCACACATAAATACATCACAAGTAGTCAATAGCATTCAGTGATCCAACTTTTATTTAAGTATAGACTTTTAGTTAGAACACCCCTAGATATAGCTAGATAATAACTATATACATATATATACATAAAACATCCTAGGCCCTGACCTGTTCAAGAAGTCCCTAAGCTGGCGCCCAGGCTAGCCTAGACTCTATACTCACCTAGTCCCTCTAAACTACTAAAGCGAGGGAAAGTACGTTCTAGGTCTTCAAAACTCAAGTCAGGTGGAACATCACCAAAAGGTAGAACATCATCTGCTACTCCTCTGCACGATCAGACATTGCCATAGGACGTCTCTCTAGTACCTCATCAAGTAGCCACACAACAGGAGTCTCGAACACATTATTTAAGTTAACGTTCGCATACAAACGGGGTGCAGACATTGGCTGGTCTCACAGTATATACATATAAACAGAGAAAGATATTCACCCTAGACTCAGAAGACTACCTAGAGCAGAATCCTTTCTACAAACGGTCGTCAGTGAACTACAGAGAGGAACTCTTGCTTCCATCTGAAGGGGGAAGGGAGAGAGAAGGGGTAAGAACTGGGGAGTTCTTAGTAGGGTCGGGGTTATTAGTTAAGTTCATTAATTATATGTTGTTTTGCAAACGAAGGGCAAAATACAGAAAGCAGTAAATAGAAATGAAGATAAATAGAGGAAATAGAGAAGTAGAAAATAGAACACAAACAGAAGGATACAAGAAAATACAAAACAGACACAGAGAATAGAATACAAACAAGGAAAGGATACATTCATACCACAATCATAACAAAGTAAATACACAACCAAGTATGATGCATGTCTGTCCTATGCTGGCCATGAGCTTACGTGTCGGTTTACACCCTGCAGCCCGACATTACCTAGGAACTAGTCATAGATATGGCTTATTTTCTGTAGGTGAACTTCGGCCTACAGAAATAGCACTCCCGTATGTGAACTTCAGCATACAGGAATAGTCTAAACAAAACACAACAACTTTCTGTAAGTGAACCTCGGCTTACAGAAATAGCGCCCCTGTAAGTGAACTTCGGCTTACAGGTATCACAACTCTCTGTAGGTGAACTTTGGCCTACAGGAGCAACACCCTGAGATACACAATTGATATTCATTGTAGGTGAACTTCGGCTTACAGGAATAACAACTTACTGTAGGTGAACTTGGGCCTACAGAACCTTTAGGGCCAACAGAAAAGCAGCAGTTGAATATACAAATATCTCTGGAGTTTCCTTAGCGCAACGAATGACCTTTCAACAGGCCCTCTGCTTGTTCTTTATTCTCTTTATCATATTACTCTTTTCACTTTAAATTTTTACTCTGCTCTGATTACTCTTTTTTCTGTATCTCTTTACTTTTCTCTGGTTACTCTGTTCTCTGTGTTTTCTTTACTCTGCTCTGATTTCTCTGCTTAACGTATGTATTTAAAGCTTTTGTAAATTTCGGTATGAATAGTATGCCTCACCCAAGTATAGGTTCATTAAGTCTATACTGAAACAGTTTAACTTTTCATATAATACCTAACCATAGTCGCAACTTAAGGACTAACTATGTTGCCCTAGTTCGTTCACTAATTTCTATCTGTTTTTCTGTCATTAGTACTTTACTGACTTTTCCATGATTTTTATCTCTTCTTTAACTTTTTATCTTTCCTTTATCTTTGCCTCACTAATATGTTTTTACCACTCCCTAAGTGTTTTGTGAAGGTAATTATGAGATTCTGCGTTTAAAGTTGTCTTTCTAAAGCTTTTATAGAAAACTGCCTTTTTAGCATTATTTTATTATTTTTATTAAAATATTATTTTTAATTAAATATTATTATTTAATATTTTAATATTATTTATTATTTTATTAATATATTTTCGAAAATTACCTCACTTTAACTTTTAACCTTTAAAATTCACTTTTTACCACTGGTAACTTTTAATATTTCCACTTTAACCACCCTAAATTTCAGAAATTACCAAATAACCCCTCAAACACCAAAATAATTACAACCTTGCCCTTTTTAAGATCTAAAAGGTGTTCTTCATTGTTCTTCACCATACTCAAAGTGTTCTTCGTGTTCTTCGTAAATTCCTCAGATTCTTTCTCTGTTTTTACCGGTTTTTCAGTCTTTTCAGCAACCGATTTTTACCAAAATTCATAATAAATTCTCAGCCACTTGATGAGTGGATAATTTATATGCTTTTTGGCATTGTTTTTAGTAGGATCTAGTTACTTTTAGTGATGTTTTTATTAGTTTTTATGTTAAGTTCACATTTTTGGACTTTACTATGAGTTTGTGTGTTTTTCTGTGATTTCAGGTATTTTCTGACTGAAATTGAGGGAGTTGAACAAAAATCAGATTCAGAGGTTGAAGAAGGACTGCTGATGCTGTTGGATTCTGACCTCCCTGCACTCAAAGTGGATTTTCTGGAGCTACAGAACTCAAAATGGCGCGCTTCCAATTGCGTTGGAAAGTAGACATCCAGGGCTTTCCAGAAATATATAATAGTCCATACTTTGGCCGAGTTTAGGCGACGTAAAAGGGCGTTGAACGCCAGTTCTACGCTGCTGTATGGAGTTAAACGCCAGAAACACGTTACAAACCAGAGTTGAACGCCAGAAATACGTTACAACTTGGCGTTCAACTCCAGAAAGAGCCTCTGCATGTGTAACATTCAAGCTCAGCCCAAGCACACACTAAGTGGGCCCCGGAAGTGGATTTATGCATCAATTACTTATTTCTGTAAACCCTAGTAACTAGTTTAGTATAAATAGGACTTTTTACTATTGTATTTGACATCTTGGGACGTCTGGTTCTTAGATCATGGGGGATGGCCATTCGGCCATGCCTGGACCTCTCACTTATGTATTTTCAAACGGTAGAGTTTCTACACTCCATAGATTAAGGTGTGGAGCTCTGCTGTTCCTCAAAGATTAATGCAAAGTACTACTGTTTTTCTATTCAATTCAACTTATTCCGCTTCTAAGATAATTCATTCGCACTTTAACATGAATGTGATGAATGTGACAATCATCATCATTCCCCCACGAACGCGTGCCTGACAACTACTTCCGTTCTACCTTCGGTTGAATGATTATCTCTTGGATCTCTTAATCAGAATCTTCGTGGTGTAAGCTAGATTGATGGCGGCATTCATGAGAATCCGGAAAGTCTAAACCTTGTCTGTGGTATTCCGAGTAGGATTCTGGGATTGAATGACTGTGACAAACTTCAAACTCGCGAGTGTTGGGCGTAGTGACAGACGCAAAAGGAGGGTGAATCCTATTCCAGTATGATCGAGAACCTCAGATGATTAGCTGTGCTGTGACAGAGCATTTGAACCATTTTCACAAGAGGATGGGATGCAGCCATTGACAACGGTGATGCCTCCAGATGATTAGCCATGCAGTGACAGCGCATTGGACCATTTTCCAGAGAGGATCAAAAGTAGCCATTGCCAATGGTGATGTCCTTACATAAAGCCAGCCATAGAAAGGAGTAAGACTGATTGGATGAAGACAGCAGGAAAGCAGAGGTTCAGAGGAACGAAAGCATCTCTATGCGTTTATCTGAAATTCTCACCAATGATTTACATAAGTATTTCTATCCTTATTTAATTATGTATTTTCGAAAACTTCATAACTATTTTATATCCACCTGACTGAGATTTACAAGGTGACCATAGCTTGCTTCAAGCCAACAATCTCCGTGGGATCGACCCTTACTCACGTAAGGTTTATTACTTGGACGACCCAGTGCACTTGCTGGTTAGTTGTATCGAAGTTGTGAATGAAAAACAATTTATTAAGACGTGCGTACAGAGTTTTTGGCGCCGTTGCCTGAGATCACAATTTCGTGCACCACCACTAAAACCCCATCTTTTCTACATGATTTTAACACAAATTGAACCCCAATTTAAGGCCTAGGTTTCGTTTTTCCAACACCCATAAAGAACATAATTTCAAAGTTGAATATCATCAAATTTCATCAAATTTTCACCAAAATTTCAAAAAACTTTCACCAAGAATAACTCATATAAGCAATCAATTTCAAGCATAACCAAACCATATCATAATCACACAAATCAAAGACAATCAATCAAGATTAAATTCGTCAAACACTACCTGGTTTTGCTGCTCCTAATTCGGTTAAACTTTCAGGTGGTCCTTAAGCACTTTTTCCTCCTAAATCACATCAAGAACAACTTTAAATCCAAAAAATCTCAACTGACCAAATCTCACTCAGTATGTTAGGAAGAGATATCTCACCTTAGACTTGCTGGAAATTAACGTTTCTTGGCCCTCAAGTCAAATTAAGCATGATTCCTAAGGAAGAACATCAAGAAAACACATGTTTTGCATGGTTTCCCTTGAAAACCAAATTGAAGAGGGAGGGAGACAGCCATATCACCTTATTTCCAGCCTTGATAAGTCACATGGTTATGTAGAGGAAGAAGAGAGGATCATTTTGGTGAAATCGGAGTTTTGATTTGAGTTTTGGTTCAGAAGAAATCAAGCTTTGAAGATTAAGTGTTCATGAAGTTTTCTCTCTTTTCTCTCCTTTCAATTTCGGTCAAAGGGAGTAAATGACCAGCCTTGGAGTGTCTTGGGGGTGTAAGGTGAGTTGTGATTGGTTGGCTTGGAGGTGTGTTAAAATAATATTAAAATATCTCAGGTGTATAACTACTAAAACTAGATGTATCGAAACACTCGTAAAAACATCTCTAAAAATTATATTTTGAGCTACTAGCATAAATGACACTAGTGACATATTTATTATGAGAATAAAACATGTATAATGAGGCCTTAGAATTGCTAAAGTCATCAGAGAGTGCTGGTGCTAAGCTGCACCAGTAAACCGTAAACCCGGTTAAACCAATTTTCTGTTTTTAACTAAAACAGACCAGGTAACCTTATAATATCATTCAAGAATTTTCTAATACTAATATAATGATAATATTATACTATTATCTCTCTCCTCTCATGAATCGAGTCCGGTTTGTCAAACAGAGACTATTTACGAAAATCAGAATCAAAACTGCCAACCGATACGGTTCAAAAACTAGGTTCTTCGCGATTGTGTTATCGAGCTTGCCTCGGAAAAGGTTCTAGCTTAAGGGTGACATAATGACAATGAGGATTGAGATACTTGTTGATATAGAAGAGGTGTTCCCTTTACTGATCTTCTGGCGAAATCTGTGCCTTCGGAAAAGATCTCGCATACTCGAAAATCAGGGTTGTTACATTCTACCCTCCTAAAAGAAAATTTTGCCCTCAAAATTTCAGCCGCATGCAAGAATCCATCTTCAAGCAGTCTATTTCCTTCAAGCCATCCTAACGAAGATATCAATTCATTCCTTACAGCATCTAAATATCACATAGCCATGGCCATGGAGATCATAACAGCTATAAGAATAGTTATGCCTCTCACGAATTTGTCGTTCGGAACTCGATTAAACCATGCCTATTCACAGTCATTGAGGTCTTATCCGCACCAAACAATCAATATTAAGGTGATCAGTCTTAATATCTCAAGCTAGGCACGGACATTCCCAAAATGAGCGCTCAAAGACATTCATGCCAAATGTATCTTGAAGATATCCTAACAGCATGAGACACACAAGCAGAGTATGCAATGAAACATAGTCAGTCCACTCCCCAGGCTCTACTGGGAATGAACTGCTCTGATACCAAATTGTAACAACCCAATTTTCAATATGTCTAGATCATACCAGAAACTGAGCGCTACCAAATTGTCTTCCTAATTATTATCTATCATTTATCATATGAGCCTGATTCGTTGTTAAAAACGTAGTTAATTTGCGGGGTATTTTTTTTTGAAAATATTTGGACTAATAAATGGAATCATTCATAATCAATTCACAACTGATAATAGATAAAATAGTTATAAACAACCACACATAAATACATCACAAGCAGTCAACAACTTTCAGTGATCCAACTTTTATTTAAGTAGAGACTTTTAGTTAGAACACCCCTAGATATAGCTAGATAATAACTATATACATATATATACATACAACATCCTAGGCCCTGACCTGTTCAAGAAGTCCCTAAGCTGGCGCCCAGGCTAGCCTAGACCTATACTCGCCTAGTCCCTCTAAACTACTAAAGCGAAAGAAAGTACGTTCTAGGTCTTCAAAACTCAAGTCAGGTGGAACATCACCAAAAGGTAGAACATCATCTGCTACTCCTCTGTACGATCAGACATTGCCATAGGATGTCTCTCTAGTACCTTATCAAGTAGCCACACAACAGGAGTCTCGTACACATTATTTAAGTTAACGTTCGCATACAAACGGGGTGCAGACATTGGCTGGTCTCACAGTATATACATATAAACAGAGAAAGATATTCACCCTAGACTCAGAAGACTACCTAAAGCGGAATCCTTTCTACAAATGGTCGTCACTGAACTACAGAGAGGAACTCTTGCTTCCATCTGAAGAAGGAATGGAGAGAGAAGGGGTAAGAACTGGGGAGTTCTTAGTAGGGTCGGGGTTATTAGTTAAGTTCATTAATTATATGTTGTTTTGCAAACGAAGGGCAAAATACAGAAAGTAGTAAATAGAAGATGAAGATAAATAGAAGAAACAGAGAAATAGAAAACAGAACACAAACAGAAGGATACAAGAAAATACAAAACAGACACAGAGAATGTAATACAAACAAGGAAAGCATACATTCATACGACAATCATAACCAAGGAAATGCACAACCATGTATGATGCATGTCTGCCCTATGCAGGACATGAGCTCACGTGTCAATTTACATCCTGCAGCCCGACATTACCTAGGAACTAGTGCTAGATATGGCTTATTTTCTGTAGGTGAACTTCGGCCTACAGAAATAGCACTCCCGTAAGTGAACTTTGGCTTACAGGAATAGTTTAAACAAAACACAACTTTCTGTAGGTAAACTTTGGCCTACAGAAATAACACCTCTGTAAGTGAACTTCGGCTTACAGAAATAGCGACCCTGTAAGTGAACTTCAGCTTACAGGTATCACAACTCTCTGTAGGTGAACTTTGGCCTACAGGAGCAACACCCTGAGATACACAATTGATATTCACTGTAGGTGAACTTCGGCCTACAGGGATAACAACTTACTGTTGGTGAACTTGGGCCTGCAGGACCTTTAGGGCCAACAGAAAAGCAGCAGTTGAATATACAAACATCTCTGGAGTTGCCTTAACGCAACAAATGACCTTTCAACAGGCCCTCTGCTTGTTCTTTATTCTCTTTATCATATTACTCTTTTCACTTTAAATTTTTACTCTGCTCTGATTATTCTTTTCTCTGTATCTCTTTACTTTTCTCTGGTTACTCCGTTCTCTGTGTTTTCTTTACTCTGCTCTGATTTCTCTGCTTAACGTATGTATTTAAAGCTTATGTAAATATCGGTATGAATAGTATGCCTGTCCCAAGTATAGGTTCATTAAGTCTATACTGAAACAATTTAACTTTTCATATAATACCTAACCATAGTCGCAACTTAAGGACTAACTATGTTGCCCTAGTTCGTTCACTAATTTCTGTCTGTTTTTCTGTCATTAGTACTTTACAGACTTTTCCTTGATTTTTATCTCTTCTTTAACTTTTTATCTTTCCTTTATCTTTGCCTCACTAATATGTTTTTACCACTCCCTAAGTGTTTTGTGAAGGTAATTATGAGATTCTGCGCTTAAAGTTGTCTTTCTAAAGCTTTTACAGAAAACTGCCTTTTTCGCATTATTTTATTATCTTTATTAAAATATTATTTTTAATTAAATATTATTATTTTATATTTTAATATTATTTATTATTTTATTAATATATTTTTGAAAATTACCCTACTTTAACTTTTAACCTTTAAAATTCACTTTTTACCACCGGTAACTTTTAATATTTCCACTTTAACTACCCTAACTTTCAAAAATTACCAAATAACCCCTCAAACACCAAAATAATTATAACCTTGCCCTTTTTAAGATATAAAAGGTGTTCTTCATTATTCTTCACCACACTCAAAGTGTTCTTCGTGTTCTTCGTAAATTCTTCAGATTCTTTCTCTGTTTTTACCCGTTTTTCAGTCTTTTCAGCAACCGATTTTTACCAAAATTTATAATAAATTCTCAGCCACTAAAACCCCATCTTTTCTACATGATTTTAACCCAAATTGAACCCCAATTTAAGGCCTAGGGTTCATTTTTCCAGCAGCCATAAAGAACATAATTTCAAAGTTGAATATCATCAAATTTCATCAAATTTTCACCAAAATTTCAACAAACTTTCACCAAGAATAACTCATATAAGAAATCAATTTCAAGCATAACCAAACCATATCATAAGGTGAGATGGCTGTCTCCCTCCCTCTTCAATTCGGTTTTCAAGGAAAACCATGCAAAACATGTGTTTCTTGGCCCTCAAGTCAAATTAAGCATGATTCCTAAGGAAGAACATCAAGAAAACACATGTTTTGCATGATTTTCCTTGAAAACTGAATTGAAGAGGGAGGGAGACAGCCATCTCACCTTATTTCCAGCCTTGATAATTCACATGGTTATGTAGAGGAAGAAGAGAGGATCATTTTGGTGAAATCGGTGTTTTGATTTGAGTTTTGGTTCAGAAGAAATCCAGCTTTGAAGATTAAGTGTTCATGAAGTTTTCTCTCTTTTCTCTCCTTTCAATTTTGGCCAAAGGGAGTAAATGACCAGCCTTGGAGTGTCTTGGGGGTGTAAGGTGAGTTGTGATTGGCTGGCTTGGAGGTGGGTTAAAATAATATTAAAATATCTCAAGTGTATAACTACTAAAACTAGATGTATCGGAACACTCGTAAAAACATCTCTAAAAATTATTTTCTGAGCTACTAGCATAAATGACACTAGTAACATATTTATTATGAGAATAAAACATGTATAATGAGGCATTAGCATTGCTAAAGTCATCAGAGAGTGCTGGTGCTAAGCTGCACCAGTAAATCGTAAACCCGGTTAAACCGATTTTCTGTTTTTAACTAAAACAGACCAGGTAACCGTATAATATCATTCAAGCATTTTATAATACTATATAATGATCATATTATACTATTATCTCTCTCCTCTCATGAATCGAGTCCGGTTCGTCAAACAGAGACTATTTACGTAAATCAGAATCAAAACTGCCAACCGATACGGTTCAAAAACTAGGTTCTTCGCGATTGCGTTATCGAGCTTGCCTCGAAAAAAGGTTCTAGCTTAAGGATGACATAATGACAATGAGGATTGAGATACTTGTTGATATAGAAGAGGTGTTCCCTTTACTGATCTTCTGGCAAAATCCGTGCCTTCGGAAAAGATCTTGCATACTCGAAAATCAGGGTTGTTACATTTATTAGTTCGGCCAAGAAGGGTGAGTAGTGTGTATGATGTGTGAAAATTAAGGAGTGAAGATTGGTTTATATAGGGGTGGAGAGAGGGGTAGGGTTCGGCCATGTATGGGTGGGTTTGGGAGGGAAAGTGTTTTGAATTTGAATGGTGAGGTAGGTGGAGCTTTATGATGGATGGATGTAGATTGGTGAAGAGATTATGGAGAAGAGGGTAGTATTTGATAGGTGAGGGGTTTTTGGGGAAGAGGTATTGAGGTGATTGGTGAAGGGTATTTGGGGAGGTGTGATGGGAAGGTGTGAAGAAGAGAGAGAGAGATGAGGTAGGTGGGGATCTTGTGGGGTCCACAGATCCTGAGGTGTTAAGAATTTCTCATCCCTGCACCATGTTGGCGTGTAAACGCCCCCTTGATTGCCAATCCTGGCGTTAAACGCCATGTTGCTGCCCATTTCTGGCATTTAACGCCAGCTTTTCTCCCCTTTCTGGCGTTTAAACGCCAGCTCTGTGCCTATTTCTGGCGTTAAACGCCAGCTCTGTGCCCCTTTCTGGCGTTAAATGTCCAGAATGGTGCCAGACTGGGCGTTTAATGCCCATTTTGCTACCCTTACTGGCGTTTAAACGCCAGTAAGCTTCTCCTCCAGGGTGTGCTATTTTTAATACTGTTTTTCATTCTGTTTTTGCTTTTTCAGTTGTTTTTGTGACTTCACATGATCATCAACCTACAGAAAACATAAAATAACAATGAAAAATAGATATAATAAAATTGGGTTGCCTCCCAACAAGCGCTTCTTTAATGTCAATAGCTTGGCAGTGGGCTCTCATGGAGCCACACAGATACTCAGAGCATGATGATGGCCTCCCAACACCAAACTTAGAGTTTGAATGTAGGGGCACTATTTGACTCTGCATTGAGAGAAGGTTTTCATGCTTCCTCTCCATGACTACAGAGGGAGATCCTTGAGCTTTAAACACAAGGGAGTCCTCATTCACTTGAAGGACCATTTCTCCTCTGTCAACATCAATCACAGCTTTTGCTGTGGCTAGGAAGGGTCTGCCAAGGATGATGGATTCATCCATACACTTCCCAGTGTCTAGGATTATGAAATCAGCAGGGATGTAGTGGCCTTCAACCTTTACCAAGACATCCTCTACAAGTCCATAAGCCTGTTTCCTTGAATTATCTGTCATCTCTAGCGAGATTCTTGCAGCTTGTACCTCAAGGATCCCCAGATTCTCCATTACAGAGAGTGGCATGAGGTTTATACTTGACCCCAGGTCACACAGAGCCTTCTCAAAGGTCATTGTGCCTATGGTACAAGGTATTGAGAACTTTCCAGGATCCTATCTCTTCTGAGTTAATCTCTGCCTAGTCAAGTCATCCAGTTCTTTCGTGAGCACGGGGGGTTCATCCTCCCAAGTCTCATTACCAAATAACTTGGCATTTAGCTTCATGATTGCTCAAAGGTACTTAGCAACTTGCTCTTCAGTAACATCTTCATCCTCTTCAGAGGAAGAGTACTCATCAGAGCTCATGAATGGCAGAAGTAAATTTAATGGAATCTCTATGGTCTCTGTATAAGCCTCAGATTTCTATGGTTCCTCATTAGGGAACTCCTTGGAGGCCAGTGGACGTCCATTGAGGTCTTCCTCAGTAGAAATCACTGCCTTTCCCTCCTCTATGCATTTGGCCATGTGGGACGTGTTTATGGCCTTGCATTCTCTCTTTGGGTTCTCTTCTGTATTGCTTGGAAGAGTACTAGGAGGGAGTTCAGTAACTTTCTTACTCAGCTGACCCACTTGTGCTTCCAAATTTCTAATGGAGGACCTTGTTTCAGTCATAAAACTTTGAGTGGTTTTAATTAGATCAGAGACTATGGTTGCTAAGTCAGAGTGGCTCTGCTTAGAATTCTCTGTTCGTTGCTGAGAATATGATGGAAAAGGTTTGCTGTTGCTAAACCTATTTCTTCCACCATTACTATTGTTGAATCCTTGTTGAGGCTTCTGTTGGTCCTTCTATGAGAGATTTGGATGATTTCTCCTTGATGGATTATAGGTGTTTCCATAGGATTCTCCCATGTAATTCACCTCTTCCATTGCTGGGTTCTCAGGATCATAAGCTTCTTCTTCGGATGAAGTTCTTTGGTACTGCCTGTTGCTGCTTGCATGTCAGACAGACTCTGAGAGATCATATTGATTTGCTGAGTCAATATTTTGTTCTGAGCCAATATGGCATTCAGAGTATCAATCTCAAGAACTCTTTTCTTCTGATTTGTCCCATTATTCACAGGGTTCCTTTCAGAAGTGTACATGAATTGGTTATTTGCAACCATCTCAATGAGTTCCTGAGCTTCTGCAGGCATCTTCTTCAGATAAAGAGATCCTTCAGTAGAGCTATCCAATGACATCTTGGACAGTTCAGACAGACCATCATAGAAGATATCTATGATGCTCCATTCAGAAAGCATGTTAGAAGGACACCTTCTGATCAATTGCTTGTATCTTTCCCAAGCTTTATAGAGGGATTCACCTTCCTTTTGTCTGATGGTCTAGACTTCCACTCTAAGCTTACTCAATTTTTGAGGTGGAAAGAATTTGGCTAGAAAAGCACTGACCAGCTTTTCCCAAGAGTTCAGGCTTTCCTTAAGTTGTAAATCCAACCATATCCTAGCTCTGTCTCTTACAACAAAAGGGAAGAGCACAAGTCTGTAGACCTCGGGATCAACCCCATTGGTTTTGACAGTATCACAGATTTGCAAGAATTCAGCCAAGAACTAATGAGGGTCTTCCAATGGATGTCCATAAAACTTGCAATTTTGTTGCATTAGAGAAACTAATTGAGGCTTAAGCTCAAAGTTGTTTGCTCCAATGGCAGGGATTGAGATGCTTCTCCCATAGAAGTCAGGAGTAGGTGCAGTAAAGTCACCAAGCACCTTCCTTGCATTGTTGGCATTGTTGTTGTTTTATGCTGCCATGGCTTCTTCTTGTTTGAAAATTTTTGTTAGGTCCTCTCCAAAGAGTTGTGCTTTATCTTCTCTTAGCTTTCTCTTCAAGGTCCTTTCAGGTTCAGGATCAGCTTCAACAAGAATGCCTTTGTCCTTGCTCCTGCTCAAACTAAAGAGAAGAGAACAAGAAAGTGTGGAATCCTCTATGTCACAGTATAGAGATTCCTTGAGGTGTCAGAGGAAGAGAAGAATGGAAGGAGGAGGTAGAGAAGAGAGAATTCGAACTTATAGAGAGAGAGTCCAAATTGCTGATAGTGGAGGAGTGTTAGTCCTTAAATAGAAGGATGTGAGAAGATGGGAAGAATTAAATTTAAAAAGATTTTGAAATAATTAAAAGAAATTTTAAAAAAATTGATTGATGATTTTCGAAAATTAAAATTGAGAAAGTAGTTAAGTGATTTAAAAAAAAAAAGATTTTGAAATTAGAAATCAAAAAGATATGATTGAAAATCAAATTTGAAAAAGATGTGATTGAGAAGACATGATTGAGAAAATATGGTTTTAAAAAGATATGATTGACAAACAATTAAAAAGATTTGATTTTTAAAATTAATGACTTGGCTAAGAAATTTAAAAGATATGATTCTAAAATTCAATTATTGAACCTTTCTTAACAAGGAAGAAATTTTTGAGTCACATCTCTAATTATTAGCAAGGATTTTTGGAAATAGTAAAAAATAAAAAATGGAAAGAAATTGATTTTGAAAAGATATGATTGAAAAGATATGATTTGAAAAAGATTTAATTTTGAAAAAGTATGAAAATTTGAAAAAGATTTGAATTAAAAATAAAATCTTCCCTCTTGTGCCATCCTGGCGTTAAACGCCTAGAATGGTATCCATTCTGGCGTTTAACGCCCAAAATTCTACCCTTTTGGGTGATTAACGCCCAGCCAGGTACCCTGGCTGGCATTTAAACGCCAGTTTTCCTTCCTCACTGGGCATTTTGAACGCCCAGCTTTTTCTGTGTAATTTCTCTGCTGAATGTTCTGAATCTTTAATTCTCTATATTATTCACTTGAAAAGACATAATTTTGAAATTTTTTTTGAATTTTTAATGATTAGAAACAACCAAAATGCAACTAATCATGGAAAACTAAGATCAAACAAACAATGCATGCAAGACACCAAACTTAGAAAATTTCATATTAGAGACACTAACAAATTGAGAATGTTTATGAAAAACAACAAAACACACAAAACAAGAGAGTTTAAAGATCAGAACAAGGAAATCATCAAGAACAACTTGAAGATTAATGAAGAACAAAATTCATATATTCGAAAATTGCAAGAAAATTAAATATATGCAGGACACCAAACTTAAAAATAGAAACTAGACTCAAACGAGAAACACAAATTATTTTTTTATTTTTATAATTTTATTTTTTTTGTAATTTTTTTGAAAATTAATTGGAGAAAGAGAAAGTAAGGAATTCAAAATTCTTAATGAGAATTCCAGGAATCATGCAATGTTAGACTAAAACTCTGGTCCAGGAATTAGACATGGCTTACTAGCCAGCCAAGCTTTCAATGAAAGCTTCGGTCCAAAACACTAGACATGGCCAATGGCCAGCCAAGCTTTAGCAGTTCATTACATTCAACGGCAAAATTGATAGAAATCAACAAGCTCTTGTGATGATAAGTTGAAACCTCGGTCCAAAAGATTAGACATGGCTTTATAGCTAGCCAGACTTCAACAAATCATCATGAAACTCTAGAATTCATCCTTAAAAACTCTGAAGAACAGCATAGAAAAATTTTTTTTCGAAAATAAAAAGTAAAAAGCTTAAACATAAAATAAAATTACCTAATCTAAGCAACAAAATGAACTGTCAGTTGTCCAAACTCAAATAATCCCCGGCAATGGCGCCATAAACTTGGTGCACGAAATTGTGATCATCAATGGCACCAACAACTTGGTACGCACAATTGTAATCTCAACTCTTTATCACAACTCCGCACAACTAACCAGCAAGTACACTGGGTCATCAAAGTAATAAACCTTACGTGAGTAAGGATTGATCCCACGGAGATTGTTGGCTTGAAGCAAGCTATGGTCATCTTATAAATCTCAGTCAGGTGAATTCAAATGGTTATGGAGAATTGATAATTAAAATATGAATAAAATATAAAATAAGATAGAGATACTTATGTAATTCATTGGTGAGAATTTCATATAAGCGTATGAAGATGCTTTGTTCCTCCTGAACTTCTGCTTTCCTATTGTCTTCATCCAATCATTTATACTCCTTTCCATGGCAAGATTTATGTTGGGTTTCACAGTAGTAATTGCATTAATTCATGAAGAACAGCAGAGCTCCACACCTTAGTCTATGGTGTGTATAAACTCCACCGATGAAAATACATAAGAATAAAAGGTCTAGGCATGGCCGTGAGGCCAACCTCAAATGTGAACATATAAGTTCCAGAGATTACATGATGAAAATACAATAACAAAAGGTCCTATTTATAGAAAACTAGTAGCCTAGGGTTTAAGAAATAGGTAATTAATGCATATATCTTCTTCCGGGCCCACTTGGTGTGTACTTGGGCTGAGCATTGAAGCTTTCACATGTAGAGACTTTTCTTGGAGTTAAACGCCAGCTTTTGTGCCAGTTTGGGCGTTTAACTCCAGCTTTTATGCCAGTTCTGGCATTTTGACGCCAGGAATTTTATGCTGACTTGGAACACCGGTTTGGGCCATCAAATCTCGGGATAGTATGATCTATTATATATTGCTGGAAAGCCCAGGATGTCTACTTTCCAACGCAATTGAGAATGCGCCAATTGGGCTTCTGTAGCTCCAGAAATTCCACTTCGAGTGCAGGGAGGTCAGAATCCAATAGCATCTACAGTCCTTTTTCAGCCTCTGAATCAGATTTTTGCTCAAGTCCTTCAATTTCAGCCAGAAAATACCTGAAATCACAGAAAAATACACAAACTCATAGTAAAGTCCATATGTGATTTTTATTTAAAAACTAATAAAAATATAATAAAAACTAACTAAAACATACTAAGAACATACTAAAAACAATTCCAAAAAGCGTATAAATTATCCGCTCATCACTAGGCATGGGAATTGGGGTCACCATCCTTGTCTAATAACCATATCTTGACAATTATGAGGAACGAAACTCATTAAGTCTACTTCTATACTTGAAGTACGTCAAATGGTTTGGTCAACATCAACCCATAAGTTCTAACCTCACTACTAATTGACTTAATAGAAGGTTAGCGTCAATAGCTATCAAATTGACCACTAAGGGCTCCCAAATCATCAAATCCATTAGACCCAATGACTCAAGTTTACCCAATTCCCTTAGCCTAGGCCAAGAGTAAAGAGAACTACTCCTTAATCAAAGTAAACAATTCATCAAACACATGGTGATCATTAACAAAAGACATGTTCAAATTGCAATTAAATTGAAATCAACAAGTACCCACTAACAATTATCAACATACAATCGCTCAAACAACACAATTAATCATAGAAATCTTCAATGTAACATCAACAAATCAAGATTCACAACATTCATGAAATGGGTATAAAATGACAATTGACAAAAATTCATAAAACTAACACAAGATCTAAGCAAAATTATACTAAGAAATTCAAATTGAATAATTAAAACTAGTAATTAACAATATCCAATTCAGAATTCACAAAGGGAAGATCAAATTAAAGCTAGATCTAGAGAGGAACAAGGGTTTCACTCTCTAGAAGAACAAAGAACCAAAAAACTAGCTAAAAATTGTGTCTAGTGAAAAATGATTGATCCCCCCCTTTCCCCCGCATCCTTGGGTCTTTTCCATGCTGAAACAGCTTGAATTTGGGCCTGATGAGCCTCAGAAATCGCCAGGCATAATTTTCTTTAATGAGGTCACGTGCAGCTTTTCGCGCGTGTGCGCCATGCGTGCGTGCGCGCCAATTGCTTTTGAGATCCACGCCTGCGCGCCAGGTGTGCGTGCACGTCGATGAGAATTCTCTGATCCACGCGGATGCGTCCATCCTTGCGCGCCACTTCTAGCTATCTTCAACCACGCGTGCGCGTGCGCGCCAATGCTGAATTTCCCAAAATCTAAATCTTCATGTTCTTTCCTCTTGTGCATGCTTTCTTTCTCTCTTTTAGGCCATTCTTACCCAATTAATTCTGAAATCACTTAAAAAATACATCACGGCATCGAATGGCAATAAAAGAGAATTAAAATATAGCAATTTTAAGGCAAAATAAGCATGTTTTTCATCATGGAGTAATATTAGGAAGGAAATACAAAACCATGCATTTCTTGTGAGTAAGTGTGAGAAATATTGACAAAACCCTCAAATTAAGCACAAGATAAACCACAAAATCAGGGTTTATCAATAACTCAAGAGTCTCCAATTACTCAACCAAAGCCAAGAACATAAAAATCTAACTTAAAACCCTCCCAAGCATTTTATCAAACACTTGGAAGGCATAACATAAAAACATAGAAAAGTAATAGGGAATGTAAAATCTAAAACCAACAATTGCAAGCATCAATGATAACAATTAAAGCAAGAGTAATGAACATGAAATACCTCAAATTGTATTAAATATAAAATCAAATCTAACATGAAAGGTTCATAAACCAAATTGGGAAAATAAGTAAACCAACAAGAGAAATAGATAAGCTAAAGTTCTAGAACTAATAAGAGTAGAAGAGAAACTAAATTAAAGGAACATTGAACCTGTAATTGAGAAGAAATAAACCTAAAACTAAGAGAATTCCTAAAACCTAGAGAGAGGAGAGAGCCTCTCTCTCTAGAAACTACATCTAAAACTTAAATTGTTGTGAATTGATGAATGAATGAATGATCTGTGATTCCCCCATTTTGCAGCCTCTATTCTGTCTTCTCGGGCTTGGAATTGGGCTGAAAAAGAGCCCGGAAATTGCTCCCTGCACTTTTTCCTACTTTCTGCACGTAACGCATGTCACGCGTAGGTGTAGGTCACGCGTGCGTGTCATTTGGAAAAATTTCTTGTCACACGTATGCGTCAGTCACGTATACACGTCGGTTGTCTTCGGCGCTTGGCACGCGTGCACGTCGTCCATGCATGCGCGTCACTGCCAGCTTCTCAAAACTTCATTTTCTCTTGTTCCTTCCACTTTTGCATGTTTCCTTTCCATCCTCTAAGCCATTCCTGCCCTATAGAGCCTGAAAATACTTAACACACAGATCACATCATCGAATGGTAATAAAGGATGATTAATTGACAGGTTAAAGGCCTAGGAAACATGTTTTCAACTATATCACAGAATTAGGAAGGATTTGTAAAACCATGCAAATTATATGAATAAGTGAGTAAAGAATCGATAAAAACCACTCAATTGAGCACAAGATAAACCATAAAATAGTGGTTTATCAATCTCCACACACTTAAACATTAGCATGTCCTCATGCTAAGCTCAAGAGAATCAAAAGAGTGAATGCAGAACGGTGGAACTTATGCAATGCAACCTATCTAAATGCAAGCTACTGCTGCGGAATTTTATAACCACAAACTAACCGGCAAGTGCACCGGGTCGTACCAAGTAATACCTCAGGTGAGTGAGGGTCGATCCCACGAGGATTGATGGACTAAGCAATAATGGTTGATTAATTTACTTAGTTAGGCAAACAAAAAATAGTGTTGAGAGTTCAAAAAGCATTAAACAGAAGACAGACAAATAAATAAGTTGGGAATAAAATATGGAGAGGCAGTTAAGGCTTCAGAGTTATCTATTTTCCGGATTGACTTTTCTTATTAATTTATTTTAATCATGTAAGATTTAATTCCTGGCAACTATATTTGACTAGACCCTAATTCCTTAGACCTTTCTAGTCTCCTCTAACTTTCATCAATAGCCAATTCCTTGGTCAATTAATTCCAATTAGAGGGTGAAGTTCAAATCCAGTTATATGCCACAGAAATGCTAATTACCCAAATATAAGAGGATTATATGTCACGTATTTCGTTAAATTCAGATAAACTAGAAATTTAGGAGAATTTGTTTTCAAGCTGTTGCTCAAGTAAAGAGCTTTTCCAAGTTATACAAGAACTCAATTAGAAAAAGGGTCATACTTCTGTTCCACCCAAATTCATAAAATAAAGAACGAAAACAATTCTTGAAATATAAATCAGTACATGAATTAAAATAGAAAAATAATAATATCGATCCATACAATAGACAGAGCTCTTAACCTTAACAGTGGAGGTTTAGTTGCTCATGGCAAAGAGAGAAAATAAGGATTCTGATAAAATGTACTTTGGCTGAAGTGGAATGAATAGTTAACTAATTGGAATTCCTTTTTTATATCTAATTCTAATTAATTTAAAATCTATTTTCTAAAACTAAATAATATCTTTTCCAATTTTTAAATAAAATAAAGTTTAAATCAGAATTAATTAAAGCAATCAGCATGTCTTCAATTGATGGATGGGGACCACTTACTTCGTAGGGTCCACGCCTAACTTGGTGTGGGCATAACCATTCTTGTGTGAATCTCCCTTGAGTCTCTGCTATCCCTTAGCTTTAGCCTATGTTTCTGTGCCGAAAACTGGGTTAAAACTCGGCCTGAAATTGCCCCCAGCGTTTTCTGCGTTTTCTGCACATGGCGCATGTCACGCGTACGCATCAGTCACGCATACCTGTCGATGATCTTCTTTGCGTATCACTCGTACGCGTAAGGTACGCGCACGCATCGCTGTGCAACTTCGCTTTTCACGCGTACGCGTCAGGTACGCGCATGCGCACGCGTCGCTCCTCGCTGTCATCTCCTTTGATTCTTTTGCTGATTCCATTTGTGCAAGCTTCCTCTCCATCTTCTAAGCCATTCCTGCCCTATATAGCTTTCTTCTCTTTTTCTTCGGAAGCTCCATCAAATCCATCCGAATGCTATCTAAAATAAACAGAATTGCACAAGACTCAAAGTAGCATCCATAGTGGCTAAAAGATAATTAATTCTTAATTAAACTCAACAAATTAAATGCAAATTCACTAAGAAAAGATAGGAAAGATGCTCACGCATCAGCTACCTACATGCATCATGCTATTCTAATTAGTATCTATCTATATATATAAGCATATATGTGGTCAAATTGAGTCAAATTTTCAAGAAATCATATATGCACAACCAAGGACTAACTCATATTAAACACATTCAGAATTGAGTTGAGTCAACCAAAAGAGTTCACAAACTTGCAAGACAAGTAATGATCAAATATGGACATATGGAAATTGAGCTACTGAACCCTCACTGGATTTGTATGTGCGCTCTAATCTCTCAAGAGTTTGGGGTTAATCACTCTACTTTTCTCTAGTCATGCTTTCTAATATTTTGTTCTTTATCTAACCAATCAACAAATATTTAATGTACAAATGCAAACATCATGAGATCTTTTCAAGGTTGTAATGGGGGCTAAGGTAGGGGTGAGGATATATGTATCGCCAAGTGAGCTATAAATTGAATCCTTGACTAGCCTAAGTTCTCACCTAACATACACATACTCTATGTACTTCCAAAATCATGCCTAGCTACCCATAATTCCCACTTTTGCATCACATACTCATGTACTAGATTTTCTTTAATTTTATCACATATGCATCGATCTTTTATTAAACTTAACACTGGGGTAATTTTATCCCCTTATTTATTCATTTATTTATTAATTTGAATTTTTTTTATTAAAAATATAAAAGTAAACACAACATGTCAATGCATATGGATTTTTTAATTTTTCTGGTCTTACATGAGTAGGCACCCAAATTTCCAATATTTTGTCAATGAAACACTGTACACTTTCATCAACCCAAGTTCCCATAGTTCCCCATACTTAGTTGACACACAATCTCTATCTTAAGCTAACTAAAGATTCAATTTAGGGTAATTAATTTGTTTTTCTGTTTAAGGCTAGTGATGTGGTAAAATATAGAACAAAAGGGAATTAAAAGGCTCAAAGTGGCAAACAAAGGTAATTGAAAGGGTAGGCTATTTGGGATAAATGAGCTAACAACAAATGATGGCCTCAATCATATGTATGCATGCAAATACACTAAACAATAGACATATAGAATGGAACAAAATATAGATTGCAATAATAGAGAAGATAACTCACAAGAATAAAATATTATGGTCAAATAGTGTAACTATGTAATTAAGCTCAAAATCTCACGGGTTGTGTGTTCTTTGGTTCAAAAACCATATTTTAATTATATATATCATGCAAGTTACTAAAAAAGGGTTTTAACTCAATTCAATGTGAATTTTAAATGCCTTTCGTAAAAATAAATACATTCCTTCAAAATGTCATCAATTGACCAACACTTATTATGATATATATATATATATATATATATATATATATATATACTAAATAGAATGTTGTGATTATGAAAACCTAAAAATTCCTAGTTTAATCCCTATTTTCAATTAAACCAATTTTTCATGTGCTGAAAAGGGTAAACTAACTAAATAATCCATGTTTTTTTTTCATATCACAACTAATAGAATAAAGGTACAATTCAAGCTAAATATCTAAGATATATACAGCCCAAAGTGCAAAATACAACAAAGTAAAATTAAACAGAAGTATAATAAAATAAAAAATGTGCAAGTACTAAAAGAAAAATAAAATAAAATAAAATAAAACAAAATGAAAAATAAAGCAAAAATAGGATAAAAAGTCTAAAATAGTTCACCAAAATAAAATCCGCCAGAGATGGCGTCCTCCCCACACTTAGATCACAGCATCGTCCTCGATGCTCTAGTTAAACCGGGTGTGAAGGATCATTGCCTCCTGAAGGGTGTGCTGCTGGCTCTGTCTGTGATGGTTGTGTAGGTGCCTGGGGCTTCGCTGGCTGCTCAAGCTGAGGCTCCTCCTGCTATGCCTGCTGCTGGTCCTCCACCTGTGCTTCCTCATCCTGCTCATCCTCCTTCGCCTCCTCAGAGTGCTCCGATGGTATGTCAGGCTCGGAGGGGATGTCAGTATGCCCAGTCCTCATCATCAGCTTCAGATGCTCACAGCGTCGCTTGTTGCGACGCTCAGACTGCTCAATACGCCGCTGAGTGCGGTGCTCCATCTGATCAATGTGCTCAAAGAGGCAGTGCACAAGATGGTAGACCAGCAGAGACGCAGAGGAAGGTGCTGTGGATGCGGGTGGTGCTGCTGGCATTGAAGGTGCTGCGGAGGATGGGGCCGCGTCAGTAGAGGCAGCAAGAGAAGGTGGTCTGTGGCCTAGAGCTTCGAACCGCTTGCCGTGTGGAATAATGTTTTTGCATTCGGCAACCGGTGGCTTCTCATCCTCAAGCTCCCAGGGCACCTCAGCTCGGCGAGCCATCTAGGTGATCAAGTACGGAAATGTAGGGTGCCTCTGACATGAACTCGAGCCATGTACTTTCTGATGAACCGTGGAAGGTATAGTTTCTTGCAATCCATAACGCACCAAATGAGGATGATCATAGCAGCCGGCACCTCTAACTCGTGAGTGCTAGGCATAACATAGTTACTCAATATTTGCTGCCAAAGCCTAGCCTCATCATTGAGATAAATAATCTTTAAGCTCCTGGGAGTCACCTTTGATTTTCCCATAGCCCATGGAACAGCAGGATCAATGGCTATGGTGCACCTTACAGCATCCCAATCAAAGGTCATAAACCTAATGGACTCTTCAGCCTTCTGATAACCATCTGATTCGTCTAATTTTGGCTAGAAGTGGAGGATGTCCTCTATGGCCTCCTCTGTGACCAATATCTGCTTGCCCCTAAGCTGTACAGCATCAAGAGTTGTCTTGTAGTAGCTACAATATAATTCACAGACCCAGGATGCGTTAACCTCTGTCAGATTCCTCTCCAAAAATACCCAACCTCTCTGTTTGATCTGTTCCTCAGTGTATTTCTTTAACTTGCTTGGTATTTTGAGGGTCCGTTCTAGGTAGAGGTGCCTTTTTTTCACAAAGACCGGAAACTTTAGTTCACACTAGAGGTTTACAAATTTAACTTGGTCAGAAGCAGGCACTAGTTGATCATCTTTTTCCTGTGGAGTAAAGTTCTTCTCACACCAGGATTCATCCCCTAGAATATCTGACAGAGCGACAGATGACTGTCCTCTTTTCCTCTTACCCGTGCTGGCCTTAGCCTTGCCTTTTTCTTTCGGATCAGACATCCTGAAAAATAGAAATCCCAGGATACAGATTAACAATTAAAGCAGAGGAAGGAAAAGTAGGTAAGAAGCAAACAGATAGAAAGCCAGAAACAAAAGGAGATTGAGACACACTTGTGAGTTGACTCAAAGAAATGAACTCTTGGAAAGCAAGAAAATAGAATGCAAACAAGAATCAAAATTAAAACCAATAATTCCTGCAATAATAGTGAGAAGCTTGTTTGTGAAGTAACAACAGTTATCATGCCTTAAAAAGGGGTTAAAAGAGTTAGTTTAAAGAAAAGTTAGAAAGTCAATTAAGTCAAACGTTAGAAAAGTGTGAAGAAGTTAGTGGAATGAAAATGTTGTTCTTAATCCAAAGAAGTTGAAAAGGTTTTAGAACAAGCAAGCTCACAGTCAAGCATACAATGCAAGTTATTGAAGATAAAACATGTAAATGAGAGAAGCATGAAAAGGATCAAAATCATCAATAATGCATTGTAAATGGAAAGGGAACCAAAAGGAATGGAAATGCTAACCCAACATCTCATGGAGTGGATTTCGTTTAAACCAAATAAATCTCACTTCAAAAGGATCAAAGTCAATTAATGGATGAAAGTGGAGTAAAACAGTTTTTAGAAAAATTGGGCAGCATTCCAGCAGTAATATAAACATTACCGGAGTAAATAAACAGCAGAAACTCAGTTTATATGGAGTCAAAGCAGTTCAAAAAAGAGCAGCAATCAGCATGTCATATGAACTTAGAGTAACGAATTCAATCAGCAGTAACAGTTTCAACTCATGTGAAATGACGTCATTAAGCAAAGCAGCATCAAACAGCCATCAAACATCATATCAGCAACATCAACAGCAAAGCAATTTTAAAATCAGATAATTCAAATAGCAAGAACAGAGCACTTATCAGACCTAAATCCACTAACCACATCCCTGCTATCTAACCGCCTAAAATCCACTAAGAACATGCAATTCTAACTATCCTAAATTGAACAAAATTTAAATATGCAAACTGACTTAATTGAACATAAAAGGAATTGGAATGCAGGGGTGGAAGTAGGGAAACCTGGGGCGGTGTAGTACTAGAATCGGAAAGAAAGGGGAAAGGGGAGTGGCACGGCGGTAAGGTGGTGGCGGCGCGGCGGCGCTAGTACTGTCTGCGGCAGTCGTTGTGAGGGCAGGGGGTGGCGAAAAGATAGAGAAGAGGGAGAAGAAGAGGAGAAGAAAGGAGGGAGAGGGAGGGGCGGTCGACAGCGTCGGTGGTGGTTCGGGGTTGCCGGCAGTTAGTGCGGTTCGAGGGTGATAGTGGTAAAGGGTGGTTATGGAGGGAGGAAGGAAGAGTAGAAGACGTTGGAGGGAAGAAAGGGGCACGTGAAGGGTTAGGGTTCTCGCATTAAGGGGGGTTAATGAAATCAAATCCACACGTACGCGTGGATCACGCTTGCGTGTGAACGAGGCAAAAACGCATCGACGCGTACGCGTCATGGACGCGAACGCGTGAAAAGGGATAAATGAAGATGACGTGTACGCGTGAGGCACGCGTACGGGTCGGCCGAAATTTTGCTAAATGTACGAATCCAGCGTTGTTTTGGCGCAACTCTCTGTTCAGAACTAAGGGGGCAAACTTTTGCATGCGACGTGTGCGCGTCGCGCACGCCCACGCGTGGTGTGCCAAAAATGAAATTGATGCCTACGCGTTAGGGATGCGTTCGCGTGGCTCCTATTGTCCCTCTAGCACACTAGCCGCACGATTCCATCACAACTTTCTGTTCATTGGATGGAGACGCCGAATTGATATCGACGCCCACGCGTGGTCTACGCGCACGCGTGGTGTGGCCATTTTTTTTCAATAAATGCAGAGTTTGATGACAAGTCATCTTAGCCTAGTTTTACTAGTCTTTTTCTTTGTTTTTATTAGGTTTTATACACTTTCTTGTATTATAAGTAAGTAATTTGGAATGGAATTGCATGGTTTCTTTGAATCAATCAACCACCCTTTAATTGTTACTAAATCATGAGGTTCAAGCTAAATTTAATTGATTTTTATTGAATTATAAACCTTGTGAATTTGGTGATACTTTGATTTGTTGTTTTGATTACTTGTAGGTGAAGAAAAGAAGAAAATAAGAAAGCGTGGCCTAAGAAGCGTGACCCAAGGAAGGGAAGAATGAAGCTCCGCTCCCTTCAAGAGCATTATCAGGCTCCAATCACAAATAAATCAAAGGAAATGTTTTGCCAATGCTTGCTCCAAGGTTCGAACTCATGAGCAAAGGGGGAGTGGGGAGTGCTACTCACAAGGGAAAATAAGCCACACTTGGCCAAAATGCCACCTCCAAGGATCGAACATGGCACCTTGAGGAAGCAAGGAACAAGGCGCTACAAGAAACCAAGGAAATTTGCACCAAAAAGCCATCCAGCAAGTTTCGAACTTGGGACCTCCCCTTGGAAGCACCAATGCTCCGCTCCCAAGGATAGCAGAGCGCTACTCCTTGGTGCACACTTGCGAGCTTGACACGGCCAGGAGACTTGGAGCGCGTATCATGACACGGGCAAGGAGGCAAGGCGCACAAGACACACACACAAGGCACCAATGCTCCGCTCCCCACAAGAGCGGAGAGCTATCCTGACTACCTCACAGCCTTGGCACGCAACAAAGGAGCCCCAAGAGAAGCTTCAATGCTCCGCTCCCTACAAGAGCAGAGCATCCTCCTGGGAGTAACACATGGGCTGAAATTTAATTAAAAATCCAAATAACTTCAAATCTTCACCAAATTAAAAAGCCCACCTAAATTCTTAAATCCAAGAATAGAAAGTGTATAAATAGAAGCTAGTTTGATTTAGTGAAGGACCTTTTGACTTAAATTTTGAACTTTTACCTTTTTGCTTCTTCTAATTTTCATTTTTGTAATTTTGAGCTTTTTTATTTTGAATTTGGATCTTAGAGAATTGGGAAGGAGAATTGATCTCTCTTCTTCCTTGTTCTTGCTTGAGCACTCTTTACTTTTCATCTTGGATCTTGGGTGGAGAATTGAAGAACTTCTGTTTCAATCTCACCTTGATTTCTCTTGTTTACTTTCTGCATAATTCTAGAATTTGAGATTTGAATTCCATTTTTGTTTCTTGCTTCCATCCTTCTACTTCTTCTGCAATTTACTTTTCCATTTCTCTTTTGCAATTGTTCTTGTTGGATCAAGGAAGGATTTGAGATCTAGACTTGTTTTCTAGTCTCTTCTACTCCTGAGATCTTCAACCTTCTTTTAAATTTCTGCAACTAAGCATCAGTCATTTTATGTTTTAAATTCTTCAAGCACTTTTACTTCTCTGTTTGAGATCTACTCCAATTCAATTCATCTTTTGCTTTTCCATTTGTTGTAATTTACTTCTGCTTGTTTAAATTCTGTAATCCAAACTCCCAATTCCTTTTATAATTCAAGCAATTTACATTTCTTACACTTTAAGATTCAGTCATTTACATTTCTTGCAATTTAAGTTTCTGCAATTTAATTTACTTGTTCTTTAAGATTCAGCACTTTTACTTTCTGTTCTCTTTAATTTACTGCAATTTCCCCCTCTCCCTTTACAATTCATGCAATTTAGCTTCTGTCAATTCCAAACCACTCAAACCAATACTTGATTCGCTTGACTAAATCAACCACTAAACTAAAATTGCTCAATCCTTCAATCACTGTGGGATCGACCTCACTCACGTGAGTTATTATTACTTGATGCGGCCCGGTACACTTGTCGGTGAGTTTCGTGTTGGATCGTTTTCCACAGATCAGAGTGCAGAATGCAGAATGCAAATGCTGATGCAGACATTATGAATGAACACTAATAAAAATATGATAAAATAAAACTAAGAAGAAAACAAAATAAAATAAAACTAAGATTGAAAAAAAAGAACGATCATACCATGGTGGATTGTCTCCCACCTAGCACTTTTAGTTAAAGTCCTTAAGTTGGACATTTGGTGAACCCCTTGTTATGGTGGCTTGTACTTGAACTCATCCATGAATCTCCACTAATGTTTGCAATTCTAATAGCCTCCGGGGTCCCAAACTAGGCACATAAAGCCCTCGAGCAAGTTAAAGCAAATGACAAGGCTCCAGGAGTGTTGATTGGTAAAATGGATTCCGGGGTCCCAAACTTCGCTTTTGCTCCCGTCTTCTTGTTGATCAGCATTGTTCCAACCGGGTGGCACGCAATCTGAATTTTCACTGAGATACCCAGACATCTTCTGAAGCCCATTCAATCGAGCTCTACACCAATCCTTGTACTTTAATTTGGAGCGTGGAACCTTATTGAACCTTACCTGCCAACTCCAACTACTAACCATTTCCCTCTTACTCTTAAAGCCACAAAGAGCTCTAAGTTGACCATCTGTCTCAAGTAAACCATATTCAAGTGGGAAAGTAAAGGTTAAGGTTAAGGATTTTACCCACTTGATTGTTGTATTGGGTGGTAATGGCTTTGGGAGAGGTGTTTCTAATGGTCTTGCAAGCTCTACTCCCGTGTGCTCTTCCTTGAATTCTTCCACCTCCTTGCAAACCTCTTCAATTTCAACCTCCGCCTAATCAAAATCTTCTGATTCTTCCCCATTCACTCAAGTCATAAGTTGGAGGTTGAGAGAAGTCTACCTCCTTGTCATCTTCAAATTCCCTTGGGAAAAGTTCTTCAAACTCAAGGGGTTCAATTGCGGATGCAAGTTCATCACTAACAGAGCTTGATTCATGATCGTTATCATCATGGGAACTTGCCTCTTGATTTATTTCGTCCAATTCTTCATAAGAAACATGTAGTGGAGGTTGTGTACTATCCTCCTCAGCATCAATTTCAAACTTCTTGGTGGAATTCTCTACAGCTCTCAATTTCCACGGAGGTTCAGTGTCTCCTAGGTCTTCAACCACTTCTTCTTCTTCGATAATTACGGCTTTCTCCAATTGCTCTAATACAAATCGAACTCCTCTTTGACGTCTTTCCTTACTAGTTCTTAGGCTACTCTTTCATCTTCAAGCCGATCCCTTCTCTCTTGTTTCGTGTCCATAGCATTATTGGGATCATGTTGCTCTTGGGTTGATGCATCCATACGAGATATAAGAGTTTGGAGAGCAGAGGTGAGACTAATGAGAGTAGAAGCAAGTGTGGTTTGAAGCTGTATTTGCCCTTGTGATGACAAGTCATCCTAGCCTATTTTAACTAGTCTTTTTCTTTTGTTTTCATTAGAATTATGCACTTTCTTGAGCTACAAGCAAGCTAATTGAGTAGATTTTCATGTTTCCCTTGATTGAACCAACCATATATGAATTCATGCCATTTCATGAGGTTTTATGCTATATTTGTTGCATATTATGAAAGAATGAATATCTCATGATTTTGAGCATAGCTTTGATGAGTTTGGTTGATTAATGATAGGTGAAGAAAGCTTGGAGAAAGGTTGAAGCAAAGAGGAATGGCTAGGAGTGAAGAGAGGACAATGGAATAAGTGAAATTGAACCAGGAAGCAAGAAGTTAGCCCCAACGTTAGCCCCCTAACTTGGAGGCTAACGTTGGAACTTGAAATTTCCTCCCTGGCCATCCCACGTTTGCGCCAACGTTAGCCCCCTAACTTGGAGGCTAACGTTGGCATATGAATTCCTCCCTGGCCATCCAACGTTTGCGCCAACGTTAGCCCCCTAACTTGGAGGCTAACGTTGGCACATGAAAACATAAGGGAGAAGGGCCAACGTTTGCGCCAACGTTAGCCCCCTAACTTGGAGGCTAACGTTGGCGCCACTAGCATACAAGACAAGGCCAATGTTAGGGTCAAAGTTAGACCCCTAACGTTGGCACCAACGTCCATACCAGAAAAATGTGTTGTCTGCTATGAAAAGTTGGAGCCAAAGTTAGACCCCTAACTTTGGCTCAAACTTTTGGTCCAACTCTTGCTAACCTCAAAACCGGTTCAATTGGTTCACTTCGGTTCTTCTCAAAACTTCAAGAGCAATCAACCAAGGCCTCTTTCAACCCAATTCCACCAAGAGCAAAGGCCCAACTCAAGGCTTGAAGATCATTTTTGAAAGTGTATAAATAGGATAGAATTCAAGTTATTCGAGAGCTTTCCTTTTGGAATTTTCATAATAGTTTTCGGAGAGCTTTTGAACTTTAATTTCTTTGTTTCCATTGCTTTCAATTTCATCTTTACATTTGTCTTGGATCTTGGATTGGAGAATTGAAGAAATTCTGTTTCAATCTCAATCTTGGATCTCTCTGTTTCTTTACTGTTAATTGAATTTCATTTCCGGTTAATTGCTCTTCATCTCTTTTCTTTGCAATTTACAATTCCCTTGCAATTGTTCTTGTTGGATCTAGGAAGGCATTGAGATCTAGACTTGGTTTTCTAGTCTCTGGGTCCTGAGATCTAAATTTCCCATTTCAATTCCCTGTTTACGGCTTTTTCTGTTCATTTACTTTTTTGCTTCATATCCGGTTCAATCCCAATTCCCTTTTACTCTTCTGTTTGATGCAATTTAGCTTTTCCTTGTTTAATTTCTGCAAATCCACATCCCAATCCCCTTTACATTTCAAGAAATTTACATTCCTTGCACTTTAAGATTCCGCAATTTACATTTCTTGCACTTTAAGTTTCTGCCATTTACTTTCTTGTTCTTTAAGTTTCAGCAATTTATTTCTTGTTTTCTTTACTTCAATGCAATTTAATTCTGCAAGTCACAAAACCATCAACCAAATCTTGATTCGCTTGACTAAATCAACCACTAAGCTAAAATTGCTCAATCCTTCAATCCCTGTGGGATCGACCTCACTCCCGTGAGTTTTTATTACTTGATACGACCCGGTACACTTGCCGGTTAGATTTATGTGTTTTGGGAGAAATTTATTTTTCCTCCAAAATACTCATCAAGTTTTTGGCGCCGTTGCCGGGGATTGATTAGATTAACAATGATTAAGTGAGGTGGTAATCTAGATCAAGCACTTTTTCTTTAATTTTGATTAACCCACTAACTGTTTGATTTTTTGCTTAAACTAACTAACACTTCAATCTGGCAATAAATTGAAGTGTCACTAGTTTTGTGCATTTCTCATGTTCTGCTTGTATGTCAGGTACAAGAAGAACCATACCCAATTTTCATGAACAAGACGAAAGAACTCTCAGGAGGTTAAGAAGAGCTGAACGAGGGAAAAACATTGTTGGAGAAGAGGAATCAGACGAAGAATTCCAAGAGATGGAGGAACATTTAACCAATCCACCAGGTGGAAAAGACAACAACAATGGCAACCCACCCCAGAGGAGAGTTTTGGCTTCCTATACCTTTGCAAATCCTAGACATTGTGGGAGTAGCATCTTGGCTCCAAATGTCAATGCTAACAATTTTGAACTCAAGCCACAACTCATCACTCTGGTTCAGAACAACTGCTCTTTTGGTGGAGGACCACTTGAGGACCCACACCAACATTTATCCACTTTCTTGAGGATATGCAACACTGTCAAAACTAATGGAGTGCCCCCTGACAGCTACAAGCTGATGCTATTCCCATTTTCTCTCAGGGACAAGGCCACTCAATGGTTGGAGTCCTTTCCAAGGGACAGCATCAACAACTGGGATGATTTGGTAACTAAGTTTCTTGCCAAATTTTATCCACCTCAGAGGATTATAAGGTTAAAGGCTGAGGTTCAAACATTTACACAAATGGAGGCCGAACCTATCTATGAGGCATGGGAGAGGTACAAGGCTCTGATCAGGAAATGTCCCCCTGCTATGTTTAATGAGTGGGAGAAGCTTCAAAACTTCTATGAAGGCTTGACACTGAAATCCCAGGAAGCTTTGGATCATTCAGCTGGAGGTTCCTTGCAACTCATGAAAACTGTAGAAGAGGCTCAAGAACTCATTGATATGGTGTCCAACAATCAATATTTCTTTGCTCATCAAAGAGGCCGCCAACCATCACAAAGGAGAGGAGTAATGGAGCTAGAAGGAGTGGATTCAATCCTAGCTCAAAATAAAATGATGCAGCAGCAAATTCAACAACAATTTGAGCAAATGGCCAAGAGGATTGATAGTCTCCAAGTTGCAGCAGTTAACACCAGCCAACCATCAACCACATGGGGATAGAGTGAAGAAACTCAAGAAGAACAACAACAAGAGCAAGTACAGTATATGCACAACCAAGGACCAAATGAAGTGTATGGTGATACATACAATCCATCCTGGAATAACCACCCAAACCTCAGATGGGGAGATAACCATACCCAAAACCAACAACCATGGCAGAGGAACTCAAACCAACACAACCCAAGAAGCAACCAAAATCACAACCAGCAGCAGACTAACCAAAACCCCTATAGAAAACCTCAAAACAACTACCCCAACCTCAATCAATACCAATCTAATAACCAATCCACCAACCAAAATGCCTACCATCCACCACCCACATCTCATAACCCACCTCAAATATCACCTGAAGCCCAAAGAATCACTCACTTGGAGGCCATGATAGACAAAATGTTGAAACACCAAGAAATGGTAGCCAAGAATCAGGAAGCCTCTATGAAGAGCCTAGAGAGACAGATGGGGCAACTCTCCAAGCAAGTATCTGTTGAGAGACCTTCAAACTCACTGCCCAGTGACACAATTCCAAATCCCAAGGAGGAATGCAAGGCAATACAATTGAGGAGTGGGAGAACATTGATAAGCAACAATGACACTACAAAGAAGCAAGCAGAGAACATCAAAGAACCAACAGAGGATGAGAAGCAAACAAAGGCAGATGAGGCTAATAAGCAAGTTGTGATGCCAAACAAAGGCACTGAGAAACTCAAAGAGAAGGACAACCAGCCACATAGCTCAAAGGAAGTAGCTCAGGGGCAGCAGCAAATAGGAAAAAGCATCACACCTCCACTGCCATATCCTCAGAGGTTCAACAAAGAGGTTAAAGACCAGCATTTTCACAAATTCCTTGAGACTTTTAAGAAGCTGGAAATCAATATTCCCTTGGCTGAAGCACTTGAACAAATGCCTCTATATTCCAAGTTTCTGAAGGATCTTATCAACAAGAAAAGAAGCTGGGATGAGAAAGAAACCATAATGATTGCTGAGGAATGCAGGGCCTTGATTCAAAAGGGGCTTCCTCCCAAGCTTGAGGACCCAGGAAGCTTCCTGTTGCCTTGCACCATTGGGAAATTGACAATCACTAAAGCAATGTGTGATCTCGGAGCAAGTATTAACTTAATATCATCCTCCTTGGTGAAAAAGCTGCATATAGAGGAGGTCAAACCAGTACAAATGTCTCTGGAGCTGGTAGACAAGTCAATGGTATACCCCAGGGGTGTAATTGAAAATCTTTTGGTCAAGGTGGACAGTTTTATATACCCTGCTGATTTTGTGGTTCTAGAATCAAACAATGATGATGGTGACTCTGTTATACTGGGAAGGCCATTCTTGGCCACTGCTAGAGCTATCATAGACGTAGAGGAAGGGGAATTAACTCTCAGGATGCATGACCAGAGTGTTACTCTGAAGGTTTTACCAGAGGCACAAATTAGCAAGGAAAAGAAAGACTATATGAAAAATGACCAGGAAAGTCACAGCAACATCCCAATGCTAAGGATTGTGCAGACTGATGAAAAAGCCCAAGAGGATATTAGAGTATTGGCCACTGAGAAGAGAGGTCCCCAAGGAAAGCCTACAGCCAGAAAAGAAAGATCAACAAAAGGAAAGATGAAGCGCAGAAACAAAGCAAAAAGGGGCTGGAAGAATAGAAAGATTCCAACAGAGGGGCTTTCTAAAGGTGACAAAGTGCAACTGATATATCAACAGCTGGGGGCAAATCAACAAACCGAGGATTACTACACTGTCAGCAACATACTATCATTAGAGCATGCTGAAATTGAACACCAGAGAACAAAGAAGAGGATCACGGTCAGGGGAGACAAATTGAGGCCCTACAAGCACCAACCACCATAAAAGAAAGCCTCAATGTCAAGCTAGTGACAATAAAAGAGCGCTCCATGGGAGGCAACCCATGCTTTAAGATTCATGTCATTTTACATTCAATAAATTATGATCACTTGATGCATGAATTCTTTTCTCTTTTTATGAACATGTCCATTTATTGCATGCACTATTTTGAAACATATACTAAGTTCGGTGTATCTTCAAGCACACTTAACCAATATTACAAAGGATTTTGTTTCACATGCTTAAAATGTTTTGATAGAGCATATGGCCGAACACTAAGTTTGGTGTCCACATAGCTTCATGAAAATTTGAAACTCATGCATCAATAATCATACATTTGTTATTTTCCAAAACCTTATAAAAAGAAATTTTTTTTTTTCGATAATGAAGGCATTAATTGTGATGTACCCTTTGACAAGAAACAAGTTTGGTGTTCATCAAACCTTGATGCACCGATTCAAGGATACAATTAATCCTTCATGAAAAAAAAAAAAAGAAAAAGAAAGTATGATGAAAACAATTCTTATGAACATTTAACATTTGAACTTCACCAATTGGAGGAAGAAACTCATTTTCGTTATACATTACCAAACACTAAGTTTGGTGTCCTCCAAAGAGAGTGTCACGGTTCACATGAGATAAGAATTGATGGTTCACATATTTTTACTAAAAAGAACAATATTGCTACGGTTGGATAAGACTAATGTATGTTGTCTTGTTGTGATGACTAGGAGGTCAAAGAATCTTCAATGAAAAAGACAAGACAAAGGAAAGCATAGCATAAGGACAAAATCCTATCACATGCTTCAAGGAAGAAATCTGCCACTCCTTTAGAATGATCACGGCAAAAGCAAGGGAAGGAGCAAATTTTGTCTTCATTCATCCTTACATGCATACCTTTGATCTCCATAGTGTCTAATTGCATCCTAGCCCTTCATTGCTCATTTAAAAGCATACCACCTTCAAGCCATGCACATGACCGAATCACTCCTCAACATAACAAGCCTTGTGCAACCTTTCTTCTACTTTAAACTCCAACCACTTAAACTTCTCTTCATAACTTCTTGTCATAGCAAGTCCGGACCTAATCTCTTTTTCCTCCAAACACACATCAAACTCTCCAACATTCTTCACATTCCCTCTCAACCAACCAAGTGATCATGGCATCCTCCTCAAGAACCAAACGACGAAAAGGAAAAGATCCAATAGTGGAGGAAGAAACACATGAATATGACCAACGGAGGTTCAAGTCTTGGTCTCATCAAATGCAAATTCAATGGATGAACGAGAAAAGAATCTATCCTGAAATTCCATTCATGTTGCCGGAGGATGGATGTCAAGAAATAAAGAACAAAATCCGGAAGAGGAGATGGGAGGAACTTACATCACCAGCCACCCGAATTAATACCAATATCATAAGAGAGTTCTATGCAAATGTCCCAAGGATTGACATGCGTGAACCCCCAACGTACAAGAGCTATGTGCGTGGGGTGGAAGTAGACTTTAGCCCGGATGCAATCAAGAAAGTCTTGAAACTAAAATCAGTCCGCTTTGATGAACCGGGATACCAACAAAGATTGAATGAGGAGCAGGATTATGAGGAGATTGCAAGAGACATTTGTTTTGAGAACTCAGAATGGGAAGGAGATAACAAGAACAGATACAAGTTCCTGAAGAGATGTAACCTCACTCCGGAAGCAAAAGGATGGTATGAGTTGATGAAAAGGTCAATTCTGGGGACAGTGAACACCTCAGAAGTTAACAGGGAGAGAGCCTTAATGCTGCATTGTATCATGGTGGGTGGAGAGATAAGAGTTCATGAAATCCTTGCAAGAGACATTCAAAAGATAGCTGAAAAGAATTCGGCCGGATCTTGGTTGTACTATCCGAGCACCATTTGGAGGTTGTGTGCAAAGGCTAAAGTTCCATTGGAAGAGGAGAATCCAATGTGGTTAAGCCAAGGCATGCCCATAACCATTGAACGAATGATGATGCCCCTTGAAGCACATCAAGGCCGAAGACCACATGGAGGAAGGGAAAGAGAAGAGCCAATGGAAGAAGATGAGCCACACATAGAAGAAGAGCCACAAGAGGAGGAGGAGCAGCCACACTTTTTCCCACATGGCAATATGGATATGACTCAAATGCAAGAAGCAATAGGGAGATTGTCTCAACAGTACACGAGAATCCAGGAGAGGCAAGAGGAATACCATTCTCTGTACATGCAAAACCAACAAGCACAAGAAGAAAGAGAGCTAAGAATAATAAACAAACAAAATGAATTCGAGTCAAGATTTCTTGCGATGCAAGAAGAACATGCCTTTCAATCTCATGAATCTTTTGGGAAGTTGGAACAAATGCAAGCTGAAAGTTTGAAGGCTTTCAAGGAGTTCACAACACTCAAAGAAGCAAGGTATGAAGTACAAGCCGATTACAACATCAATAGCCAAATCAAACTGAACTATATTGGAGAACATTTGCATAACATGGATCCGGCATTCCCAACTTTTGATGAATTCTTCAAAATGAGAAGTGAGGTAGAAGTGAGCAGAGCTATGAGACTCGAAGATAGAGTGGATGAGGCTATGAATAAGGCTGGCTTTTGGCAAGATCAACAGGCACCAAACAAGGATGGTGGGAACACTAGCAGCCAAGTGTATGAAAGGAGAAAGAAAAGGCATGACAAATGAAAGGTGGACTTGCTCCTTGTTCATCACTACAAAGAAAAAAGCATGCATTCTATCTGTTCTAAGTTGTCTCTGCATTTCTAAGTAGTTCTTCTTAAAAGTCTTTGCATTATGTTGGTTTCTTTTAAAATAAGTAGGCTAGTTTATGTGTGTGCTTGTGTGTTTATTTTCACTTGACAAGAAGCATGTGTTTTCCCCTGCATCTTTAAATTCAATAAAAGAACAGTTTGAATGTGAAGTGAAATGGTTTCTGTTAGATAGAAGTGGAATAAAAGTAAGTGGTGGTATGTGTGTGATTGTATAATAGCTCACTTTTAGTGAATAAAGAGCTAGGATATCTCCTTCTAAGTAAAGAGTGACCCACTGTCTATGAATCTCAATTGAATTAAATTCCTTGGTTAGAAAGAAAAACAAAAAGAAGGAAAGAAGAAAAAGATAGCCAAAAAGTGGCAAAACAAAAGAAAAACAAAAAGAAACAAAGCTGGACACCAATAGCTTGAACCTTAGAATATATGCCTGTGGTGTCTTTGTATTAGGATCTGCTTGGACTATTAAGCTCTTTGGAGTGCCTCAACACTTGGTGACTTGGATTAACTAATCCGGGATCATCAGCTGAAAGTCCACTATCAAGAGCAACCTAACTACAAGGCATTTAGTAGCCCAAAGAGGTGCTGGGCATCAATGTTTTAAGAAGGAATGTGAGCCAAGTGTCTATGGTGAATAATGTGTCAAGTATAAAGAAAAGAAAATGAACTTGCTACACATGACACTCAAATAAAGCTTATGAACAAAGTAATAGCCAAGGATAAAGGAATAATGAGAAGTCATAGCAGTATGTCACTTGAAGCTTGAAGGAGACTTTCTAGGCCTAGGAGTCAATAAGAAGTGAGTATTTGCATATCCACACAAAACCCCATGAACTATCAATAATACTCTGCTAGCATGAACTTCCTCTTCCATTTCATTCTTTCTTCTCAATAATTCATTTCTTGCTTGGGGACAAGCAAGCTTTAAGTTTGGTGTTGTGATGACAAGTCATCCTAGCCTATTTTAACTAGTCTTTTTCTTTTGTTTTCATTAGAATTATGCACTTTCTTGAGCTACAAGCAAGCTAATTGAGTAGATTTTCATGTTTCCCTTGATTGAACCAACCATATATGAATTCATGCCATTTCATGAGGTTTTATGCTATATTTGTTGCATATTATGAAAGAATGAATATCTCATGATTTTGAGCATAGCTTTGATGAGTTTGGTTGATTAATGATAGGTGAAGAAAGCTTGGAGAAAGGTTGAAGCAAAGAGGAATGGCTAGGAGTGAAGAGAGGACAATGGAATAAGTGAAATTGAACCAGGAAGCAAGAAGTTAGCCCCAACGTTAGCCCCCTAACTTGGAGGCTAACGTTGGAACTTGAAATTTCCTCCCTGGCCATCCCACGTTTGCGCCAACGTTAGCCCCCTAACTTGGAGGCTAACGTTGGCATATGAATTCCTCCCTGGCCATCTAACGTTTGCGCCAACGTTAGCCCCCTAACTTGGAGGCTAACGTTGGCACATGAAAACATAAGGGAGAAGGGCCAACGTTTGCGCCAACGTTAGCCCCCTAACTTGGAGGCTAACGTTGGCGCCACTAGCATACAAGACAAGGCCAATGTTAGGGTCAAAGTTAGACCCCTAACGTTGGCACCAACGTCCATACCAGAAAAATGTGTTGTCTGCTATGAAAAGTTGGAGCCAAAGTTAGACCCCTAACTTTGGCTCAAACTTTTGGTCCAACTCTTGCTAACCTCAAAACCGGTTCAATTGGTTCACTTCGGTTCTTCTCAAAACTTCAAGAGCAATCAACCAAGGCCTCTTTCAACCCAATTCCACCAAGAGCAAAGGCCCAACTCAAGGCTTGAAGATCATTTTTGAAAGTGTATAAATAGGATAGAATTCAAGTTATTCGAGAGCTTTCCTTTTGGAATTTTCATAATAGTTTTCGGAGAGCTTTTGAACTTTAATTTCTTTGTTTCCATTGCTTTCAATTTCATCTTTACATTTGTCTTGGATCTTGGATTGGAGAATTGAAGAAATTCTGTTTCAATCTCAATCTTGGATCTCTCTGTTTCTTTACTGTTAATTGAATTTCATTTCCGGTTAATTGCTCTTCATCTCTTTTCTTTGCAATTTACAATTCCCTTGCAATTGTTCTTGTTGGATCTAGGAAGGCATTGAGATCTAGACTTGGTTTTCTAGTCTCTGGGTCCTGAGATCTAAATTTCCCATTTCAATTCCCTGTTTACGGCTTTTTCTGTTCATTTACTTTTCTGCTTCATATCCGGTTCAATCCCAATTCCCTTTTACTCTTCTGTTTGATGCAATTTAGCTTTTCCTTGTTTAATTTCTGCAAATCCACATCCCAATCCCCTTTACATTTCAAGAAATTTACATTCCTTGCACTTTAAGATTTCGCAATTTACATTTCTTGCACTTTAAGTTTCTGCCATTTACTTTCTTGTTCTTTAAGTTTCAGCAATTTATTTCTTGTTTTCTTTACTTCAATGCAATTTAATTCTGCAAGTCACAAAACCATCAACCAAATCTTGATTCGCTTGACTAAATCAACCACTAAGCTAAAATTGCTCAATCCTTCAATCCCTGTGGGATCGACCTCACTCCCGTGAGTTTTTATTACTTGATACGACCCGGTACACTTGCCGGTTAGATTTATGTGTTTTGGGAGAAATTTATTTTTCCTCCAAAATACTCATCACCTTGGCGAATAACACGAACGGTGTTGCTATCCAGTAGAGGTTGGGGTGGTTTTATGTATGGTTCGTACGGTGGTTAGTGTGGTGGATAAGAGTTAGGGTCATATGGAAGTGAATGATGGAAAGGAGCTTGTGAGTATGGTGGTTTAAAGCTACATTGAGGAGGGGGTTTATAAGTATATTGTGGTGGGTGTTGATTGTCACGAAGAGGTCCACCATAACCATTGTCTTGGTAAGCATCATAGAATGGTTGTTGATAATACATTGGAGGTGGTTGTTGCTAAGAGGGTTGATCAAATCCTTGTGGCTCCTCCTATCTTTGGTTGTCCCATCATTGATCCAAGCTCTCATTGTAAGTTCCTCTACCTACAACATGATTGTAACCAAACTCATAGCCAAAGGGGTGAGAATCCATAGCAGCAAGGGAAACAAAAACTAATAAAAAGTAATGAAAATAAACTCCTAAAACTAGAAACACAAACAAGAAATGAAAAAGCAAAATTATTCACAACATTCACAATAACCAATAATAAGACACACGTTTGCAATTCCCCGGCAACGGCACCATTTTGATGAACGGATTTTTGCTAGTAAAGAATTCACAAATGAAATCTCGTTGCTAGTATAGTTTCTAAACCAATAATAATCCTTTCATACAAAAACTTGTTTATCACTTAAGCAAACCCAATAAAAATAAACCGAAGTATCTAAACCTCGGGTCGTCTCTCAAGGAATCACAGGGAGGTGTGTTACTTATGATTGGTTATGGAAAGGTATCTTTTTGGGTTTTTGAATAAGGTTGGACAACGAAGTAAAATGGCAAGAAAGTAAATTAATAACTAGAAAAACCCTTGGCAAGGTATGAGAACCAGACGTTGTATCCTAGTTGTCCTTATCAATTGTGATGAGAATTGTCCGTTGCTCCCACTTAGTTAACCTCTAACTATGGAGGAAAGTCAAGTGGACTAATCAAATTGATTACTCAAGTCCTAGTCAACTCCTAAGAAAAGACTAGCTTTAGAGGGATCCAAATCAACCAGCAACTTTCAATTAACAATCAACAAAGGAGTTTGATAACTCAAGAGTCTCCAATTACTCAAAAAAGCCAAGAACATAAAAAGCTAACTTAAAACCATCCCAAGCATTTTATCAAACACTTGGAAGGCATAATATAAAAACATAGAAAAGTAATAGGGAATGTAAAATCTAAAACCAACAATTACAAGCATCAATGATAACAATTAAAGCAAGAGTAATAAACATGAAATACCTCAAATTGTATTAAATATAAAATCAAATCTAACATGAAAGGTTCATAAACAAAATTGGGGAAATAAGTAAACCAACAAGAGAACAAGATAAGCTAAAGTTCTAGAACTAATAAGAGTAGAAGAGAAACCAAATTAAAGGAACATTGAACCTGAAATTGAGAAGAAATAAACCTAAAATTAAGAGAAATCCTAAAACCTAGAGAGAAGAGAGAGCTTCTCTCTCTAGAAACTACATCTAAAACCTAAATTATTGTGAATTGATGAATGAATGAACGATCTGTGATTCCCCCATTCTGCAGCCTCTATTCTGTGTTCTTGGGCTTGGAATTGGGCCGAAATGGAGCCCAAAAATCGCTCCCTGCGCTTTCTGCAACTTTTTGCATGTAGCACATGTCACGGGTACTCGTAGGTCACGCGTGCGCATCATTTGGAAAAATTCCTCGTCACGCGTACGCGTTGCTTGTCTTCTGCACTAGGCACGCATGCACGTCGTCCATGCATGGGCGTCACTGCCAGCTTCTCAAAAATTCATTTTCTCACGTTCCTTCCACTTTTGCATGTTTCATTTCCATCCTCTAAGCCATTTCTGCCCTATAGAGCCTAAAAATACTTAACACACAGATCACGGCATCGAATGGTAATAAAGGATGATTAAAATTGACAGTTTAAAGGCCTAGGAAACATGTTTTCAACTATATCACAGAATTAGGAAAGATTTGTAAAACCATGCAAATTATATGAATAAGTGAGTAAAGAATTGATAAAAACCACTCAATTGAGCATAAGATAAACCATAAAATAGTGGTTTATCACACACTCCAATGTGTGGTTCTCCTTTGATTTCTTCATGTTTTCTCCCAATTCTATGCTTTCCTTCCACTCTTACCTATCCATCCTTGCCTCTTTGACCTGAAATTACTCAACAAACATATCATGGCATCGAACGGAATAAAAGTGGGATTAATTTACTCAATTCGAACACAAAAATGCATGTTTTCGCATTTAGGCACAATCTAGAGAGAAAACACAAAAGTATGCTATTTGGATGAATAGATGTGGGTTTATATGATAAGATCCACTCAAATCAAAGAAAAATATATCGTTAAATATGGATTCATCAATACCCAACCAAGAGAGAGCCTTGACTCTTGGGAAAAGCTGGTTAATGCTTTTTTGGCTAAATTCTTTCCTCCTCAAAGGATGAGCAAGATTAGAGTGGAAGTTCAAACCTTCAGACAAAGAGAAGGTGAATCCCTTTATGAAGCTTGGGAAAGATACAAGCAACTGATCAAGAGATGTCCTCCTGACATACTCTCAGAATGGTGCATCATAGGCGTGTTCTATACTGGCTTGTCTGAGATATCCAAAATTTCATGGGATAGCTCTACAGGTGAATCACTCCACTTGAAGAAAACACTTGCAAAAGCAAGAGAACTTATTAAAATGGTTGCAAATAACCAATTCATGTACACTTCTAAAAGAAATCTTGTAAACCATGGAATCTCTCAGAAGAAAGAAGTTCATGAAGTTGATACTCTGAATGCCATATTGGCTCAGAATAAGATATTGACTAAGCAAGTCAATATGATCTTCCAGCATCTGACTGGAATGCATAGTGTACCTTGCAGTAATCAGGAAGCTTCTCCTGAAGAAGAAGCTTATGATCCTGATCAACCTACCATGGAGGAGGTGAATTACATGGGAGAACCCTATAGAAACACCTACAATCCTTCATGGAGGAACCATCCTAATCTCTCATGGAAGGATCAACAGAAACCTCAGCAAGGTTTCAACAACAATCAAGGTGGAAGGAACCAGAATAGGTTCAATAATAGACAACCATTCCCATCTTCTCAAGGGAATATGGAAACCTTTAAGCAGAGCCTCTCTGACTTAGTTACTCCAGTTTCCAGCCTCTCTAAGACCACTCATAGTTTTATTAATGAAACAAGGTCCTTCATTAGAAACTTAGAGGTGCAAGTTGGTCAATTGAGCAAGAGGATCCATGAGATTCCTCCTGAAACTCTTCTCAGTAATACTGAGGTTAATCCTAGAGAAGAGTGCAAGGCCATAACCATGGAAGACATGGCCGAATCAGAGGAGAATGGGAAGGTGTTGAATGCCAGTGAAGAAGCCTTCACTGGGCGTTCAACGCCCATAATTGCAGCAAGCCTGATGCTGAATGCCAGTGAGGAATCCCTCACTGGGTGTTCAACGCCCATCCTGGCCATAGAGCTGGTGTTGAATGCTAGCCAGAGAGCACTGGCTAGGTGTTCAACGACCAACCAGGCAGGCTTTCTGCCATTGAATGCCAGTGAGGAACCCCTCACTAGGCATTCAACGCCCAACCAGGCAGGCTTTCTTGCGCTGAACGCCAGTGAGGAACCCCTCACTGGGCATTCAACGCCCAACCATGCAGCCATTCTGGCGCTGAATGCCAGTGAGGAACCCCTCACTGGGCGTTCAACGCCCACACACCCAAGGAAGCTGGTGTTGAACACCAGCAAGGACAACCCTGCTGGGTCTTTAATGCCCAGAATGCTAGAGGGACTGGAGTTTAACGCCAGTCAGGGTGGACAGCAAGGGCGTTCAATGCCTAAAGAGCTTACAGAGCTAGCGTTGAACGCCAGTCAAAGCACACCCTTCAAATGCTTAAATCCCACTCAAGAACCCTCTATCTCAGATCCAACAGAAACCATAAAGACCATTGAGGTTCCTTTGCATGCACTTCTGCTGTGCATGAGTTCTGATGACTACTCATCATCGGATGAGGATGAAGACACTAGGGAAGAGCAAGTTTCTCGATACCTAGGAGCTCATATGAAGTTAAATGCCAAGTTATTTGGTACACAACCTCTGGAGGAAGAACCTCCACTACTTTCCAAAGAACTCCATTCTTTGGTTCAGCAGAAGCTACCTCAGAAGCTTCTAGATCCTGGACGCTTTCTGATTCCTTGCACCAAAGGCACTATAACCTTTGAAAAGGCTCTGTGTGACCTAGGGTCAAGTATCAACCTCATGCCACTCTCTGTAATGGAGAAGCTGGGCATCATTAAGGTGAAAGCTATAAACATCTCATTAGAGATAGCAGACAAGACAATGAAGAAGCCATATGGCTTAGTAGAGGATGTCTTGGTGAAGGTTGAAAACCACTACATCCCTGCAAACTTTATTGTCTTGGATATTGGAGAGGACGAGGATGACTCTGTCATCCTTGGAAGACCTTTCTTAGCTACTGCAAAAGCCATGATTAATGTAGCTAAGGGAGAAATGGTTTTCCAATTAGGAGAGGATTATATCTTATTCTAGATGTCCAATCCCAATTCTCCCTCTGATAAGAAAGAGGCAAATGTGCAACACCTTGTGTTCCAACTCTCTCTTTCTATGCAGAGCTTTACAGAGCCCCCAGACATCAATTCTAAGTTTGGTGTTGTGCAGCCATCAACAAGCTCGAAGCACAAAGGTACTAAAAAGAAAGTACCTAAAGGCTGGAGGGACAAGAAAGTTCCAACTAAAGGCCTCTCACCTGGCATGAGAGTTGTCTTTACTAAGAAGCTAGCCTTACCACATACAGTAAGTCGTGTCCTGTCTTTAGAGTATGTGGAGCTCATTCATCAGAGGATAGGAAGAAGGTTCACTGTAAGGGGTAAAAATTTGAGCCCATACTCACCTCCGTAAGGAGCTAACCGTCAAGCAAATGACGTTAAAGAAGCGCTTATTGGGAGGCAACCCAACCTTAATTAATTATTTATTTCCTTTTATTTTGTTTTGTTTTTCTTTTAGGGTCATGATCATATGCAGCATTCGGAACAGAGACAGAATTTCACAACAGTGAAAACAGAACACTCTAGATGGAGTGTCAAAGTTGAACACCAGCCAGGGAGTAGCCCTTGGGCGTTCTAATGCCAATACAGAGAAGTAGGGAATCTGGATTCCCTAGCCTCTCAGGACCAGTGGGTCCTACAGCATCTTCACCTAACCTACCTACCCTACTTATTTTTACACTTCCCCATACATACTTCCCTATAAACCCTAGCCCAATCACATCCATACCATTTTCCCAAACCATCATAACTCCCACCTACCCCCACTAATTTTAAAATCAAATTTCCCACCCAAAATCCACCCTATAGCCGAAACCTAACCTACACCCATTCTATAAATACCCCCCTTCATAACCCTTCATACACACACCTCTCATACCCTACTACACCCCACAAGACCGAAAGCCCTCTCTCCCTCTATATCCTTCTATTTTCTTCTTCTTCTATTCTTCTCCTCTCTTTATTTTTGCTCGAGGACGAGCAAAGTTTTAAGTTTGGTGTGGGAAAAGCATAGCTTTTTTTTCTTTCCATTACCATTCATGGCACCCAAGGTTGGAGACTCCTCTAAAAAGAGGAAAGGAACGGCAAAAGCCACTCCTTCTGAATCTTGGGAGATGGAGAGATTCATCACCAAAGCCCACAAAGACCACTTATATGAAGAAGTGGCTGAGAGGAAAGTTATCCCTGAGGTCCCTTTCATGCTCAAGAAGAATGAGTATCCAAAAATCCGAAGAGAGATCCGGAAAAGAGGTTGGGAAGTCGTAACCGATCCCATTCAGGATATTGGGATTCTCATGGTGCAAGAGTTCTATGCTAATGCATGGGTTACTAAAAATTATGACACTAGTGTGAACCAAATCCAGGGAATTGGATCACCATGGTCCGAGGAAGAGTCTTAGATTTCAGCCCGGAAAGTGTGAGGTTGACGTTCAACTTGCCTCTAATGCAAGGAGATCCTCATCCTTACACTAGGAGAGTCAACTATGATCAAAGATTGGATCAAGTGCTCTCTAACATCTGCGTAGAAGGAGCGCAGTGGAAAAGGGATTCCCAAGGCTAGCCCATTCATCTAAGAAGGATTGACCTAAAGCCCATAGTTAGAGGATGGTTGAAATTTATCCAAAGATCCATCATATCTACTAGCAATCGGTTGAGAAGCTTCACACCAATGCTAGGTTGGCATTTCCACACCTCATCTGTCATCTATACAATTTAGCTGGAATCGTCATAGAAGGAGATATCTCCATTGGGGAGGATAAGCCCATCACTAAGAAGAGAATATAGCAAACTAGAGAGCATGCACAAGAACCTATGCAGTCACCTCAGTATGAAATCTCTGAGATACCTCAAGGGAGGTAATTTTCCTCCCCAAAGCTATTGGGAACAATGGAAAATTTCTCTTGGAGAATTGAGCACTAACATGGAGAAATTGATGATGGAGAATCAAGGACATGCTATCACCCTCAATGAAATAAGAGAAGATCAAAGAGCTAAAACGAAAGACCAAAGGACTATGAGGGAAGAGCAACAAAGGCAAAGGGAGGACATAGAAGAGATCAAGCATCACATTGGATCCTCAAGGAGGAGCACCAGAAGCCACCATTAAAGGTGGACTCGTTCTCTTTTACCTCCTTTCCTTTATTATTTTTATATTTTTTCTGTTATGTTTTGTCTGTTCTATTGTTCTAGTTGCATGATCATTTGCATTGATGTCATAAAAGTTGTAAAATGTTCCATATATCTCTCACCATGCTTAAAATAAAATTTTTTATTTGAAAAGAATTAAGAGATACATGACTTTCAAGTTTAAAATAAGAATAGTTTAAATTATGTTGATGTGGTGTCATTGCTTCTGTTTTCTGAATGTATGATTAAACAATGCATATTTGAAGTTGAAATTTTAGAATGTTGGCTCTTGAAAGAATAAGGAAAAAGGAAAAATATTATTGATAATCTGAAAAATCAATAAAATTTATTCTTGAAGCAAGATAAAGTAGCAAAAAGAAAAAGAAAAGAATGTTGCAAAAGAAAAAAAATTAATATGCATGCGAAAAAAAAAGAAAAATGGTGAAAAGAAAAAAAATAAAAAGCAAAAAAATCCATTACTGCCCAAAAATGCAGGAAAAGGAGGGCAGATTGAAAAAGCCATTAACCCTTTAAACTAAAAGGCAAGGGTAAAATGACCCAAGACTTTGAGCATTAATGGATAGGAAGGCCCAAAGGAATAAAATCCTGGCCTAAGCGGCTAAACCAAGTTGTCTCTAACCATGTGCTTGTGGAGTGAAGGTGTCAAGTGAAAAGCTTGAGACTAAGCGGTTAAAGTCGTGGTCCAAAGCAAAAAAGAGTGTGCTTAAGAACTCTGGACACCTCTATCTGGGGACTCTAGTAAAGCTGAGTCACAATCTGAAAAGGTTCACCCAGTTAAAGTGTCTGTGGCATTATTGTATCCGGTGGTAATACTGGAAAATAAGGTGCTTAGAGTCACGACCAAGACTCTGAAAGCTGTGTTCAAGAATAAAAAAGAACTGAACTAGGAGAGTCAATAATATCATATGGATTCTATGTTCCTAAAGATGCCAACCATTATAAGTTTCAATGGATAGTGAGATGCCAAAACTATTCAGAAGCAAAAAGCTACTAAGTCCCGCTCATCTGATTGTAACTAAGCTTCATTAGAAACTTAGAAATTTATTGTATCTTAGTTTTCTTTTATCCTACTGTGTTTTTAGTTGCTTGGGGACAGGCAATGGTTTAAATTTGGTGTTCTGATGAGCGGATATTTTATACGCTTTTTGGCATCATTTTCATATAGTTTTTAGTAGTTTTTGTTTAGTTTTTATTAAGTTTTTATAGGTTTTGGTGTTAAATTCACATTTTTTGTATTCTACTATGAGGTTTTGTGTTTTTGTACAATTTCAGGTATTTTCGTGCTACCAGGCGCCAATAACTTAGTGCAGAATTTATAACCACAAACTAACCGGCAAGTGCACTGGGTTGTACCAAGTAATACCTCAAGTGAAGGAGGGTCGATCCCATGAGGATTGATGGATCAAGCAATAATGATTGAGTGATTGGCTTAGTCAGACAAATAGAAAATGGTGTTTTGAGAGTTCAAATGCATTAAACAATAATTTAGAGAATCAGAAAGCAGACAATAAATTGATGTGAGTAATATATGGAGAAAACAGCTAAGGTTTCAGAGATATCTATCTTCCGGCTTGACTTTTCTTACCAACTATTTTAATCATGCAAGATTCAATTCATGGCAAACTATATGCGACTAAACCCTAATTTCTTAGACCTTTTTAGTCTCCTCTAACCTTCATCAACCGCCAATTCTTTGGTCCCTTAATTCTAATTAGAGGGTGAAGTTCAATTCTAGTTATATGCCACAAAAACCCTAATTACCCAAAGATAACAGGATTATATGTCACGTATCCCATTAAGTCCAGATAATTAGTAGTTTAGGAGAAATTGTTTTCAAGCTATTGTTCAAGTAAAGAGCTTTTCCAAGTTATACAAAAACTCAATTAGAACCAAGGTCATACTTACGTCCCACCCAGATTCATAAGATAAAGAATGAAAACAATTCTTGAAATAGAAATCAATACATGAAATAAAATAGAAAAATAATAGTATCAATCCATACAATAGACAGAGCTCCTAACCTTAACAGTGGAGGTTTAGTTGCTCATGGTTCAGAGAGAAAACTAGGATTCAGAAAAACTATAAAGTGCGGAATGAGGTTTGAGAGAAGAGAAGAACCCGAAGGGCTGATTCTTTTCCCTTTTATATCTAATCCTAATTAATGTAAATTATATTTCCTAAAACTAAATAATATATTTTCCTATTTTTAAATAAAATAAAGTTTAATCAGAATTAAAAGAGATCTTCGTTGACATCATAAACTTGGACGTGGGACCATGGCCTTCCCTAGGAGTGGTGCCTAACTTGAGAAATCTCAAGTTAGACTTGGAGGAGGCAGCACGGTTTGGAGTGTTTTGCATGTGTTGTTGTGTCTGGCTTGGGAGGGAGTGCGCCTAACTTGGAGGGGGCAGCATCAATCTTGTGCGTTATTGTTGGCACAGCCTTAGCAGTGTATATTTAATGCCTTTCTCTTGTCCTGGAGCCTAACTTGAGGTGCCACTTTGGCTGCCTTGGTTTCATGTATATTGCTCATCTTGGCGCCTAACTTGAAAAACCTCAAGTTAGGCGCCACCCTTGCTGAATTGTTGGAGAAGAAGTATGGACTATTATATATCGTTAGAAAGCTCTGAAAGTTAGCCTTCCAATACCATTAAAATCACGTCAATTGGACTTCTCTAGCTCGAGGTATTCAGGATTGAGTGCAGAGAGGTCAGGGTTGACAGCATCATTTGCTTTCTTCTCCTTTTCTGCAAAAACTCCATCAAATCCATCCGAATGCTACCTGGAATAAACAGAATTACACACGACTCAAAGTAGCATCCATAGTTGCTAAAAGATAATTGATTCTTGATTAAACTCAACAATTTGAATGTAAATTCACTAGGAAAAGATAGGAAAGATGCTCACGCATCATTTTCCAGTATTACCACCGGATACATAAATGCCATAAACACTTTAACTGGGTGAACCCTTTCGGATTGTGATTCAGCTTCGCTAGAATCCCCAGATAGAGGTGTCCAGAGTTCTTAAGCACACTCTTTTTGCTTTGGATCACGACTTTAACCGCTCAGTCTCAAGCTTTTCACTTGACACCTTCACGCCACAAGCACATGGTTAAGGACAGCTTGGTTGAGCCGCTTAGGCCAGGATTTTATTCCTTGTAGGCCCTTCTAACCGTTGATGCTCAAAGCCTTGGATCCTTTTACCCTTGTCTTTTGGTTTAAAGGATTATTAACTTTTTCAATTTGCCCTCCTTTTCCTGCATTTTTGTGTAGTAATGGATTTTTCTCCTTTTTCTTTTTTTCTTTTTTTTATATTATTTTTTTTGCATGCATATGTTATTTTTTTTCTTTTGCAACATGCTTTTTCTTTTTCTTTTTGCTGCTTTTTCTTGCTTCAACAATCAATTTATTTAGATTTTTCAGATCACCAACAATACTTTTCCTTTTTCATCATTCTTTCAAGAGCCAACATTCTAAAATTCCAACTTCAAATATGCACTATTTATTCAAACATTCAGAAAACAAAAGCAATGCCACCACATCAAAATAATTGAACTATTCTTATTTTATAACTTGAAATTTATGTATCTCTCAATTCTTTCCAAATAAAATTTTCTTTTAAGCAGGGTGAGAGATTGATAGTTGAACATTTCTATAGACTAGGAATTTAATCTCAAAATAAGATTGGTGATGAGTGGATAATTTATACGCTTTTTGGCATTGTTTTTAGGTAGTTTTAGTATGTTTTAGTTACTTTTTATTATATTTTAATTAGTTTTTAAGCAAAAATCACATTTCTGGACTTTACTATGAGTTTGTGTATTTTTCTATAATTTCAGGTATTTTTTGGCTGAAATTGAGGGAACTGAGAAAAAGTCTGATTCAAAGGCTAAGAAAGGACTGCAGATGCTATTGGATTCTGACCCTCCCGCACTCGAAGTGGATTTTCTGGAGATACAGAACCCCAATTCGCGCTCTCTCAATTGCGTTGGAAAGTAGACATCTTGGGCTTTCCAGCAATGTGTAATAGTCCATACTTTTCCCGAGATTTGATGGCCCAAACTGGCGTTCAACCCCAGCTAGAGACCCTTTTCTGGCGTAAAACGCCGGAACTGGCCCCAAAACTGGAGTTAAACGCCCAAACTGGCATCCAAGCTGGTGTTTAACTCTAAAAAAGGCCTATGTATGTGTGAAGCTTAATGCTCAGCCCAAGCACACACCAAGTGTGCCCCAGAAGTAGATTTCTGCACTATCTGCACTTAGTTACTCAATTTCTGTAATCCTTAGTAACTAGTTTAGTATAAATACTAGTCTTTCCTATTGTATTCGGACCTTTATCATCTTTTATGATCTTATGCCATTTTTCACATTGGGAGGCTGGCCTTTCGGCCATGCCTAGACCTTTTTCTCTTATGTATTTTCCAATGGTGGAGTTTCTACACCTCATAGATTAAGGTGCAGAGCTCTGCTGTTCTTCATGAATTAATGCAAGTACTATTATTTCTCTTTCAATTCACGCTTACTTCTTCTCCAAGATATACTCTCGTACTTAATTCAGTTAAGTCAGAATGAAGGGGTGACCCGTGACAATCACCCACTATCTTCGTTACTCGCTTAGCCAAGATCCGCGTGCCTGACAACCACAAGCGGTCTACATGATGTTCAACGTAGACATTGGACGACAGCCAGAGTATAGTCTCTTGGGTCTTTGATCCACGGATTTGACTTGCCTCTCCTGATAACAGAGCATTCGAATCCGTGATATTAGAACCTTCGTGGTAGAGGCTAGATCCAATTGGCAGCATTCCTGAGATCTAGAAAGTCTAAACCTTGTCTGTGGTATTTCGAGTAGGATCTGGGACGGGATGACTTTGACAAGCTTCAAACTCACGAATGTTGGGCGCAGTGACAGTGTGCAAAAGGATAGAGAGATCCTATTCCGACACAAGTGAGAACCGACAGATGGTTAGCTGTGCGGTAGCTGTGCCTGGTATTTTTCATCCGAGACGAAAGATCTGACAGTTGATTAGCCGTACAGAAACCGTACCTGGATCATTTTTACTGAGAGTATGGATGGTAGCCATTGACAACGGTGATCCACCAACATACAGCTTGCGATGGAAGGGAGCACGCATGATTGGATGAAGACAATAGGAAAGCAGAGGTTCAGAAGCAACAAAGCATCTCCAAACGCTTATTTGAAATTCCCACCAATGAATTACATAAGTATCTTATTTTATTTTATGTTTTATTTATCTTTTAATTATCAAAATCTCATAACCATTTGAATCCACCTGACTAAGATTTACAAGATGACCATAGCTTGCTTCAAGCCGACAATCTGCGTGGGATCGACCCTTACTCGTGTAAGGTTTTATTACTTGGACGACCTAGTGCACTTGCTGGTTAGTTGTACCGGAGTTGTGAAAAGTGTGATCACAATTCCGTGCACTAAGTTTTTGGCGCCGTTGCCGGGGATTGTTCGAGTTTGGACAACTAACGGTTCATCTTGTTGCTTAGATTAGGTAACCTTCTTTCTTGTTTCAACCTTTATTTTCTTTTCAAAAAGTTTTCGAAAAAAAATATGTTTTAAAAAAAATCATTCAAAAAATTTTTTATGAATGAATTCTAGAGCTTCATGAGATATGTTGAAGCTTGGCTAGCTGTTAAGCCATGTCTAATCTTTTGGACTGAGGTTTCCACTTTCCATTGTAGAAAGGACATGTCTGTATTTGTTATGCTAAAGCTTGGCTGGCTATTTGGCCGTGTCTAATTCTTTTGGACCGAAGCTTTAGAATAACATTGCATGAGCCTTTGGATTCTTAAATCTGATAATGTTATTTACAGTGTTTTACTAAATCTTGGCTGGCCATTTGGCCATTTCTAATTCTTTCGGACCGAAGCTTTAGACTAACATTGCATGAATCTTGGAATTCTTATTAAAAATTTTGAATTTCTTTATTTTCCTTTTCCAAAAGAATTTCGAAAAAAATACAAAAGTTTAATAAAATCATAAAACCAAAAAAAATTTTGTGTTTCTTGTTTGAGTCTAGTGTCAAATTTTAAGTTTAGTGTCAACTGCATGTTTTTAATTTTTCTTAGATTTTCAAAAATTCATGCATTGTGTTCTTCTTTGATCTTCAAGTTGCTCCTGATGATTTTCCTTGTTTGATCTTTAATTTTTCTTGTTGTGTCTTTTCTTATTTTTCTTGTGCATTTTCGAATTGTTAGTGTCCCTAGTACAAAAGTTCTTATGTTTTGTGTCTTGCATGTCTTTCTTTTCTTAAAAATTTTCAAAAATATGTTCTTGATGTTCATCATGATCTTCAAAGTGTTCTTGGTGTTCATCTTGACATTCAAAGTGTTCTTGCATGTATTATTTTTTTTATTTTAAATTTTTATGCTTTGTTTCATTTTGTTATTTTTCTCTCTCCTCATTAAAAATTCAAAAGTAAACAAAAAATATCTTTCCCTTATTCTTCTCATAATTTTTGAAATTTTGAGTTCACTTGGTCAAAAATTTTTAAAATTTAGTTGTTTCTTGTTAGTCAAGTCAAAATTTCAATTTAAAAACTTTATCTTTTCAAATCTTTTTTCAAAATCAATTCTTTTTCATTTTTTTTATGATTTTCAAATTTCATTCTTATAATTTTTAAAAATCTTTTTCTTAATTTTATTTCATATTTTCGAAAATCCTTGCTAACAATTAATGTATTTATTCAAAAATTTCAAGTTTGTTACTTTCTTGTTAAGAAAGGTTCAATCTTTAAAATCTAGAATCATATCGTTTAGTTTCTTGTTAGTCAAGTCATCAACTTTAATTTTAAAAATCAAATCTTTTTAATTTCTTTTTTAATTCTTTGTCAAAATAAATTTCAATCATATCTTTTTAAAATTTTAATTTCAAAATCTTTTTCTAACTTCTTATCTTTTCAAAATTTATTTTCAAATGTTTTTCAACTAACTACTTGACTTGTTTGTTTTAATTTTAAAAAGTTTACTATTTCTTATCCTTTTCAAAACCACGTAACTACTTTTTCACTTCTCATTTTTTAAAACAACTAACCACTTTTTCAAAATTCTTTTTAATTAACTAATTATTTTAAATTCTAATTTTATTTTATTTCTTTTAATATTTTTGAACACTAACTAAATAATTAAAATAAAAACAAAAATATTTTTCTTTTATTTTGCTTAAAAAAAATTTCGAATATCTTTCTCTCATCCCTTTCTATTTATTTTATTTAATCATTAACACTTCTCTAGCTTCTACTCTTAATTCGAACCCCTCTCTCTTCTCTTTGATTGAATTACTCATCTCCTTTCTCTTCTTATTTTTCTATTCTTCTATTCTTATACTCACATAAAGGAATCTCTATACTGTGACATAGAGGATTCCCATTCTCTCTTTGTTATCTTCTTTTTCGTATGAGCAGCAACAAGGATAAGAAAATTCTTGTTGAAGCTGATCCTGAACCTAAAAGGACTCTGAAGAGGAAGCTAAGAGAAGCTAAAGCACAACACTCTAGAGAGGACCTCACAGAAAATTTTGAAAAAGAAGCAGACATGGCAGCCGAACCCAACAACAATGCTAGAGATACAAGGAAGATGCTTGGTGACTTTACTGCACCAACTCCCAACTTCTATGGAAGAAGCATCTCAATTCCTGCTATTAGAGAAAACAACTTTGAGATTAAGCCTCAATTAGTTTCTCTAATGCAGCAGAATTGCAAGTTTCATGGACTTCCATTGGAAGATCTTCATCAGTTTTGAGCTGAATTCTTACAAATCTGTGACACTGTTAAGACCAATGGGGTTAATCCCAAAGTCTACAGACTTCTGCCTTTCCCCTTTGCTGTAAGAGACAGAGCTAGGATATGGTTGGACTCACAACTTAAAGAAAGCCTGAACTCTTGGAAAAAGTTGGTCAATGCTTTCTTGGCCAAATTCTTTCCACCTCAAAAGATGAGCAAGCTTATAGTGGAAGTCCAAACCTTTAGACAGAAGGAAGGTGAATCCCTCTACGAAGATTGGGAAAGATACAAGCAATTGATCAGAAGGTGTCCTTCTGACATCCTTTCAGAATGGAGAATCTTATGTATATTCTATGATGGTCTATCTGAATTGTCCAAGATGTCATTGGACCACTTTGCTGGTGGATCTCTTCATCTGAAGAAAACACCTGCAGAAGCCTAGGAACTCATTGAAATGGTTGCAAATAACCAGTTCATGTACACTTCTGAAAGAAATCCTGTGAATAATGGGATGACTCAGAAGAAAGGAGTCTTTGAGATTGATACTCTGAATGCCATATTGGCTCAGAATAAAATATTGACTCAGCAAGTCAATATAATTTCTCAGAATCTTACTGGATTGCAAGCTACATCCGGTAGTATTAAAGAAGCCTCCTCTGAAGTGAATTACATGGGAGAATTCCATGGAAACACCTATAATCATTCATGGAGAAATTATCCAAATTTCTCATGGAAGGATCAACAGAAGCCTCAACAAGGCTTCAATAATAATAATGATGGGAGAAATAGGTTTGGCAATAGCAAGCCTTTTCCATCATCTTCTCAGTAACAGACAAAGAATTCTAAGCAGAGTCTCTCTAATTTAGCAACCATAGTCTCTGATATATCTAAGACCACTCTTAGTTTCATGACTGAAACAAGGTCCTCCATAAGAAATTTGGAGGCACAAGTGGGTCAGCTGAGTAAAAGAGTTACTGAAATCCCTCATAGTACTCTCCCAAGCAATACAGAAGAGAATCTAAATAGAGAGTGTAAGGCCATCAATATATCCAAAGTGACCGAACCTATAAAAGAGGAAGAGGCAGTGATTTACAGTGAGAAATACCTCATTGGACGTCCACTGACCACTAAGGAGTTCCCTAATGAGGAATCAAAGGAATCTGAGGCTCATACAGAGACCATGGAGATTCTATTGAACTTACTGTTGCCATTCATGAGCTCTGATGAGTATTCTTCCTCTGAAGAGGATGAAAATATTGTTGAAGAGCAAGTTGCTCGGTATCTAGAAGCAATCATGAAGCTGAATGCCAAGTTATTTGGTAAGGAGACTTGGGAAGATGAACCTCCATTGCTCATCAATAAACTGAAATGAGCAAATGGTAATCAATGTTTTCAAATCAATGCAACATCCCTCTGAGCAAGAAAATTACATGAAGGTGGATGTGATAGAAAGCTTGGTAGAAAAAATGTTTGAGGATAACTATCAAGAACACCAGGAGGAACAAGGAGAGAAAGTGGTAAAAATATCCATTGAAGACAAGGAAGAGGACAAAAATAGGAGTTGAAGCCTCTCCTTCCTCACCTCAAATACGTGTTTCTTGGGGAAGCAGAAGCCTTACCAGTAATCATTAATTCATCCTTGAACATGGAAGAGGAAACAAAGTTGATTGAAGTATTAAAGGCTCACAAAACAGCCTTGGGGTGGACAATTGAGGATATCAAAGGCATTAGCCCTGCCATTTGTATACATAAAATTTTATTGGAAGAAAAGTCAAAACCTGTGGTTCAACCTCAGAGAAGACTCAACCCAACCATGAAAGAGGTGGTTCAAAAAGAAGTAATGAAACTATGGAATGTTGGGATAATCTTTCCAATCTCAGACAGCTCATGGGTGAGTCTGGTTCAAGTTGTACCAAAAAAGGGAGGAATGACAGTCAGCACCAATGAGAAGAATGAGTTGATCTCCACTAGGACAGTGACTGGGTAGAGAATGTGCATAGACTATAGGAGACTTAATGATGCTACAAGAAAAGATCATTTCCCTCTGCCCTTCATTGATCAAATGTTGGAAAGATTGGCATGCCATGCTTACTACTGCTTCCTGGATGGATACTCTGGGTACAATCATATCATGGTGGATCCCAAGGATCTTAAAGAAGGAGTTCAAACCAGGACAACAAGTACTACTATATAATTCAAGACACAAGATCTTCCCTGGCAAGCTCAAATCAAAGTAGACTGGTCCGTATCTGGTGACAAAGGTTTTTCCTTATGGAACACTGGAATTATTAGACGAAGTAACAAAGAGTCATTTCACAGCCAACGGTCACAGGGCAAAGCACTATTTGGGAGGACAATGGGATAAAGAAAAGGAGGTTCAAAACCTGAATTGATTTAAGAATGGAGGATGTCAAGCTAGTGACAATAAAGAAGCGCTTGTTGGGAGGCAACCCAACCTGAGGTAGTGTTCTTTTCATAAGCTATTTTAATAAAAAGGTCAATTAGTTTTATCTACATTGCAAGAAGCTAAGTTTGGTGTTGCACACCAAAATAATCTAAGGGAGAATGAAGGATTTTAAGTTTGGTGTTCCACCAAAAACTTCATCATAAACCACATTCTTACCTTTCGCATAATGTTAGCCTCAAGCAATCAGATACACTAGTTAACCAATTTGCTGTTCCATAAGTTTTTAGTTTTATTACCTTTAGCAAGGAAAAAGGAGTTCACATATGGTTAATTTGTTGCATGAGAAATATTGGCAAAGAACTAAGTTTGGTGTTCATACACCAAAGTAAGTTCAAAAGCCCACAAATAAGCTTTGCATATTAACCGGATACCTAAAGGGCTTAAAAAGCAAGCAACGTTTGAGGAGTATGCAGGAAAACAGCCAACAAATTAAAGAACGTTTGCGTTATGACTCAGAAGGGGCTTAACAGAAGGAAGAATGAAAAGCTGCAACCTAACAGGTTGTATTTACACTTGATCCTTGTTGTTATGAAATGTTTTAATTCAGGGATTCCTTTATGTCTATCTAGAATGTTCATTTAGTTGCAAGTGGAACTACATGCTAAAGAAAGCTATCTGCATAATTTTTGCTAGAGTAAGCTATCTGCATAATAATTGTCATCCTTCATTAGCTTGAGTATTTTGTTTCGTTCCCCTTGCTGTTTGAATAAAAGAGAGATGTTTGAATTAGGAAGTAAATATCCAATATTGCATAAGTTAGAATGAAAGTTAGTGGTGGTATTTGTTGATTTAATGCATGGCTCATAAAATAAATGCTGCATAATGATATGTTATCTGAAGAAGGAACTAGTTTGTTGTTATAAATGCTTGTATCATTAAAAATCCTTTGAGAATGGAATAAAACAGAAAGAAAAAAAAGAAAGAGAAAAAGCCAAGAGTGACAAAGAAAACAAATAATAAGGCTAGGCACCAATAGCTTGGACCCTAGGACACATGCCTGTGTGTTTTAGTGCTAGGATATGCTTGGACAAGTAAGTTCTAAGGAGTATTTCAAAACTTGGCCACTTAGATCAACTGATTTGGGATTGCCAACTGAAAGTCCACAATAAAGAGCAACCTAGCTACAAAACACTTAGTTATCCAAAGAGATGCTGGGCATCAATGATCCTAGGAAGAAAAGGGTGAGCCATGTGTCTGTGGTGAAGGAATGTTGAGCAAAGTTAAGCCAAAGGCTGCTGCAACATTTGCCACCAAGCCTTCAAAGAATAATAAGCTCTCTGAGCAAAACAAAGAAGGAAAAGTTAGCAAGGGAACAAGCAAAAGTAAAGCCTTATAGTAGCAAACTTAGTGATCCTTTGAAGAAGCATCTCTTATGTAACAGCAAGCAATAAATGAGCCATCCTTGTTTGCATAAAAACCCCATGAACCAAGTTCAACTATATGCCTAATAAGGATATGCACACTTCTCTGTTTCATTTCATTTACTCTTATGTTTGATGCTTGCTTGGGGACAAGCAAGGTTTAAGTTTGTTGTTGTGATGACAAGTCATCTTATACTAGTTTTGCAAGCATTTTTTCACTTATTTTATTAGTTTTTATGCACTTTCTTGCATTGTAAGTTAGCAATTTGGAGTGGAATTACATGGTTTCTTTGAATCAATCAACCACCCTTTAATTGACACAAAATCATAAAGTTTAAGCAAAAATTAATTGGTTTTAAATGAATTTTAAGCTTTGTGAATTTTGTGATACTTTGATTGGTTGTTTTGATTACTTGTAGGTGAAGAAAAGAAAAAAATAAGAAAAGCGTAGCCTAAGGAGCGTGATCTAAGGAAATAACGAAAGCATGCTCAAGGGAAGAAAAACGTAGCTCAAAACAAGGAGAACGAGCACAAAGCTCTTGCCAAGCTCTTGTGGAGAGCTTAACCAAGCGCTACAAGGAATAAAGAAGCAAGGCAAACTCAAAGCTCAACTCTTGCCAAGAGCTTTTTCGGGATTGCTTTGAAGAAAATCAAGGAAGAAAAGCTCACCAATGCACTCACCAAGGTTTGAACTCAAGACCAATGGGGGAGATTGCAGCACTACTCACAAAGGAAAATAAGCCAAAATTGGCCAAAATGGATCCCCCAAGACTTGAACCTTGCACCTAAAGGATAACAAGAAGATGCTACTCCAAGGGGGCAAGGACGCTCAGTTGCTCTACTTAACTGAGCGCTACTTTATTTTGCTAGGCATAAAGAAAATTGGCTCCACAAAATGTATTCACTGGGAATCGAAGTGGGAGCCTCACTCAAACAACAAGGAGCGCTGCACTCTTCATGAACTTGCAACCAATTTTGCTTCACCCAAGGCTTGAACCAGGGATCTCAAGGACAAGCAAAGCTCTTGCCAAGAGCTCAAAGCTCTTGCAAAGAGCTTTATTCTCTGGTCACAAGGAAGGAACGTGCGCACACTTTGGCAAGGAAGGGAACCAAAGCTCCTGGTCAAAGCTCTTGCCAAGAGCCGAGCTTTCCCCTGGGAGGTGCACCATGGGCCAAAATTCATCAAAAATCCAAATTAATTCATTTCTTCACCAAATTTTAGAGCCCACCCAAATTATTAGATACAAATTAGGAAGTGTATAAATAGGTGTTAGTTTGATTTAGAAAGGACCTTTTTCTTCTTTGAGAATTTTCACTTGTAATTTTTAGAGTTTTACTTTGACTTTGGATCTCTGAGTTCTATTTGGGGAATTGGGAAGGAGAATTGATCCCTCTTCTTACTTGTTCTTGCTTCTACACTTTTTACTCTTTGTTTTGGATCTTGGGTGGAGAATTGAAGAAATTCTATTTCAATCTCTCCTTGGGATCCCTCTCTGTTTATTTGTCTGCATAATTCAAGAAATTGTGCTTTTGGATTTGAATTCTCTTTACTGCTTTTTTCTCTACTTCTCCTGTAATTTACTTTTCTACTTCTCTTGCAATTGTTCTTGGTTGGATCAAGGAAGGATTGAGATCTAGACTTGTTCTCTAGTCTCTTCTAACCCTGAGATCTTTGACTTCTCTTGAACCATTGCAATTGAGCCACATTTTGCTATTTGTTTGGATTTTCAAGCAATTGTTCTCTTCTGTTTAGATCTGTTGCAATTTTATTTCATATCCCATTTATTTGTTTAATGTCATTTTGATTTCTCTTGTTTAATTTCTGCAATCCCAACTCCCAAATCCTTTTATAATTCAAGAAATTTACATTTCTCACACTTTAAGCTTCACTCATTTACATTTCTTGCAATCTAAGTTTCTGCAATTTATATTACTTGCACTTTAAGATTCAGTTTCTTTACTTCCTTTGCTCTTTAATTTACTGTAATTCTTCTCTCTCCCTTTACAATTCATGCGATTTAGCTTCTGTCAGTTACAAACCACTCAAATCAACTCTTGTTTGCTTAACTAAATCAACCACTAAGCTAAAGTTGCTCAATCCTTCAATCCCTGTGGGATCGACCTCACTTATGTGAGTTATTATTACTTGATGCGACCCGGTACACTTGTCGGTGAGTTTCGTGTTGGATCATTTTCCACACATCATATGTATTTTAGAGGGAAGAGAGAGCTAAGCTTTCTCATTAAATGAGAGTTGGTTGGGCCCTTGGGCCCAACTTGGGTCCGGTTGGCCCGGTTTGGCCTGTTCGGCCCAATCTTGGTCCGATTTCTTTAACTTTCTAGAATATATTTTAATTTATTGGTTAATTATCCACTAATTAACCGGGTTTTACATTCTACCCACCTAAATAGGAATTTTGCCCAAAAAATTTGAATTTAGTTACCTAAGAATAGGTATGGGTAGTCTGGTCGCATCTCTGACTCAAGTTCCCAAGTATCTTCCCCAATACTGGCTCGACTCCATTCCACTTTCACTAATGAAACCTCTTTTCCGTGCAACTCCTTAATACTTATGTCATCAATCCGGACCGGAGTCACTAGCTGAGTCAAGTCTCCTCTTAAGTGAACCGATCCCGGATCTAACCAGCTCTTTTCCCCAGCTTCATATCAATATAGCGGAGGTTGGTATTTCCTCCCATACAGAGCCTCATACGGAGCCATTCCGATGCTCGCATCGTAGCTATTATTGTACGCAAACTCCACAAGTGGCATATACCGTTCCTAGCTTGCCGGCTGATCTAGAACACAAGCCCTCAGCATATCTTCTAGGGTCTGGATCATCCTCTCAGATTGACCATCTGTTTGAGGATGGTAAGCTGTACTTAAGCTCAAACGGGTTCCAAAAGCTTTTTGAAACGCACCCCAAAACCTCAAAGTGAAATAGGGATCTCTGTCGGAAATTACAGTGGTAGGCACAACATTAAATCTCACAATCTCCTTTATGTACAAGCGCGCCAACTCCTCAAGAGTATAGTTCATCCGAATGGGTAGAAAGTGAGCCGACTTTGTCATCCGGTCCACAATTACCCAGATAGCATCAAACCAGTTCTAGTCTTCGGCAATCCTGACACGAAATCCATCGCAATGCTCTCCCACTTCCATTGCGGAATCTCCAAGGGTTGTAACGTCCCAGAAGGTCTCAAATGTTCAATCTCCACCTTTTGAGAAGTTAAGCACTTTGAGACATACTCCGCCACATCATTCTTCATACCAGGCCACCAGAACATAGCCTTTAAATCATGGTACATCATAGTACTCCCAGCGTGAATAGAAAATCCGCTTTTGCGTGCTTCCTTTAAAATATCCTACCACAGAGTTCCAACATTCGGCACAATGATCCTACCCTTGAATCCCATAATCCATCTGGATCCCATGACACTCCCCATTGCTTCCCTTGCACAATAGCAGGTAACACCTTCGGTAACATGTCATCATTTTGATGAGCCTTTGGGAGCTCGGCCATTTCCAAAGGCGACATTCTGTAAGGGGTAATTGAGATTGGCCCTGTTTCCGGCACCAACTCAATTACAAACTCAACCTCGGCAAGTTTCGAGTCGTGCGTCGGGTAATTAACTTCGTGAGGTCTCAACTGTCGTAAGGCATAAGCCACCACATTTCGGTGCTGCATCAGCACGCATCCCATGCCCTTTAGTGAGGTATCACAATACACCTCGAATGGTTTATTCAGTTTAGGTAACACTAACACAGGTGCGGTAGTCAACTTTTATTTCAACGCTTGAAAGCTCTCTTCATACTTAGAAGTCCAAGCGAATGGCGCATCTTTGCGGGTTAACTTTGTCAATGGCAAAGTCGATAGCGAGAAACCTTTGATGAACCTCCGATAGTAGCCAGCTAATCCCAGAAAACTCCGTATCTCAGTAACTGAGGTTGGTCGTCCCCAATCCATCACTGCCTCCACCTTAGAAGGATCTGTAGCTACCCCTGCTTACCCACTACTTGGCCAAGAGACTTCACTTTGTCCTTGAAAATATCGTTCGCTCCATGAGTCTGCGTGAGTGGTTCCCTTCTCCACCTGGCCAATAGTCACTTGCGTTTTTTTCCAATCCTTGCTGCGCCTCACCTCCGGAGTCTCTCGCTTCCGCTGTGTCACTTTGATTGCGTTTTATTAAGGACCTACCTGTTCATTTATGTTTTTTTTTTTATGAAAGTAAGATGCATATGGTTTTAGTAGCTCATACATGAATGCACCCATTTTTCAAAATTTTCAATGAGATACCCAAATTAAACAATTTCATTCCCTACCAATGTTTCCCAAAAGATTCCCCCACACTTACATGAAACACACTCCTCAACCTAAGCTAATCAAGGATGCAATCTAAGGTAATTCATGGTTTTTTGCTTAAGGTTGTGATATGCTAATATTAAGAACAATGGGGTAAATAAGGCTTAAAAGGGGTTAACAATGGTGAATGCAAGGGGTAAGGCTATATGGGTAAAGTGAGCTTTTAAACAAAGATGGCCTCAATCATGCTCAATGCAATTCAAGACATCAATCAATGGAAATAAAGAATCAAGCAAAACAAAGGTCACAATCATAGAAGAGATTTATCACACAATGAACAAAATTAGTGGTTAAAGTGTGTAACCACTCAATATAGCTCAAAGACTCACAAGGTATTTGTTCTTTACTCTTCTATGTTCCAAAAGAATTCATTCAAGCAAGTTTGAAAACAGTTTTCTCAACCAATTCAATAGAAAACCCTTGGCAGAATTCTTGGAAAATTTGTTGTTTTCCACCAAAGTTATTTCCTATATGTATGTATGATGTGATGGATGCAAAATTTTTCAAAATTTCTTCGTTCTTTTCCTAATTTTCAACAAGCAAAAAGTAACATGAAAAAATAGGATCAAGATAACCAGACATATGCTATTCACATCATCCAATCATAATCCATATCTATACTATATACCAGGCAACATAAAGATGCAATATATATATATATATATATATATACCAAGACTAGAAATACAATACTAAAGATAACTAAAGGCGACTAATAATAAAAATAAAGTACTGTCAATATCCACAAAAGTATAATAAAAACTGAAAATAAACTAAATAGAAGTATTCAGGAGAGAATATTTACACCCAAAAATAGAAGATCCTCTCCCACACTTAAGGTATGCACTATCCTCAGTGCCAAAGGAATCAATCGGGAGAGGTCAATCAAGTGAGGTTCCACCACCTGGCGGTGGTGGGTGGTGATGGCGCTGGTAGACAATAAGGGCGCTAGATGGCCGTGTGGTGGTCTGTGCTACTGACGGGTCCACTGCCTAGTCAGCTGCCTCCGCTCTCGGTTCGGTTGTAGCTGCTGGCTCTTCCACTGCATGTTCCTCAGCTCTGTCAACTACTACCTCCTCAGTCATGGGCTCCTCAGGTATCTGCTCAGGTGGCTGGACTACCTGGCCAGCTTCAGCTGCTGGCTCCTCAGATGCAGGCTCTGCGGCCTCTGGCTCTGGCGTATCTAGAGGAGGTAGCCCAGGGTTTCTACCCTCAAACTTCACCACTATCCACTGGAAGCGGCGAGCGTTGTGGCGCTCATAGCAGTGGACGGCCTGAAGGATCTCGCAACACATCTCATAGGGTGTCTGGGGTCGGGGTATGGGTGCGGGTGCTGAAGGAGGTGCTGAAGGCTCTGCTGCTGATGATGGAGGCTCAATAGTCTTCCTTTTCTTCTGAGGCGGCCCGTCATAATCGCCATATGTCAGATACGGTTGCTTACTGTTGTAGACAGACATCTGATCTGTCAGACGTCTCTCTACACCAGATAAGGCTGCTAATTTGGTGATGATGGATGGAAAGGGAATGTTGAATTTCTATTGTAGGTTCACCTTCATCATCGATTCTCTGATGAGGGAAAGAACAGAGATCCTCTTCCCCTCCAGAATAGCCCATGGTATCACTGCCACACGAATCCTAATATGCGTGGCATGCATGCTTGGAAGGATATAATCGGCAATGATCTGCTGCCAGATCCTTACCTCCGGGTTAAGGTCCGTGCATGCAATGCTCGTGGGGACAGGCTGCTCTCCCTTGCTATATTCCCACTTAACCTCAGGCTGGCCAATATTTTTCAGGACCACATCCAAAGAAATTTTTCCTGTAGTGACGTCTGTCATTATTTGAGTGAGAGCGTCCCTAGCCGGAGGAATATGCAGAATGTCCAAGAGGGCCTCTAAAGCAGTATCAGAGGTGTCCAAGGTGACACCTCTGAGAAAAACAGTTTTGGCATCCCTCGTTAGGAAATTTGCATAAAATTCTTTGACCTGGTGTTCATTTACTTCCACCGGATCGAATTTTACGAATTCCCAATGATAGAAGTTGATTCTATTTAGAATGGCATCTGCATATTTCTCAGGCAGGTTTAGCTTCCTCTCATAATGAAAGGCGCACTTTTCTAGCTTTTTATATTGCTCTTGGGCCTCGGAATTTATAAAAGTGTCTGGATGGTCAATGGGAGGCACGGGAGGAGGGCGAGCCAAGGGATTGGCTTTCTCCTTGCCCTTGCGGCCCATCCTGAAAAAGACAAAAATACAACTTAGAGAACAGATAAAATCTCAGAAAAAGAAGGATATAATCAAACAATTCAGTTAAGAGCCAATCAGGTAAACAAATATCAAGGGAAACATGTACAAAGCAGTTAAAGGTTCAAAGGAGATGTGTTTTTCCAAGCATCTGTATGTCCTAGGTGCATCATGTGAGTGAATTGAATTTTGAAGAATTTGATTATTGCAATTGTGCTTGTAAAATGAGAAGAGTTTGCAAAAATCAGTACAAAAGGCAAAAAGTCAAAGTCACAGTGAGAGAATTGCATATTCATGTTGAGACACAGAAAATGACTGCCTGTATATAGCCCCTTGGCCAAAGCAGTGCTCGCTTGAAAAATAAGGTGCATTGCTCAAAAAGAGAAAGACACAAGTTGCTATATAAATTGTCATTGATGTTAAAAAATACATGAAAATGCACTTAATCAATTCACATTATGTGTACTGCTGCAACTGGTACGAAACAGGTTTCAAAAATTAAAGTTTAATGCATGTTTGGTGTCAAAATAGAAAAGTACAACAGTCAGCACATAGTGCGGTGATTTAGCATGGTATGCACTTACAAGCACCAAACATAAGGATGAAGCAACAACATTCGACCCAATTTGGTTTCAAAAACAAAAACAAGTGTATAGGGCCAGGTTAATTAACATGGGATGATAAGCACAGCAAGATTGGTATCAAACAAGAAAATCACAAAGCAAAAAGAAAGGAAGTTAGTTTGATATTCCCGCATGAAAACAGAGTGCATAAGTCATTTCAAATCAGCAGAAAAGTGCATAGTGATGAAGTAGTGATGTAGAATGGAAGGAAATTCAAAAGTTATGATGACGAGACAGAAAAATTGAATCAAAAACTCCGTTTAAGCATTCTGACAAGCATGATATGTGCAATAATGATGAGTAGCAGTCACATTGCAATCTACATTGTAGCAATTGTAGTGCAGGCAAAAACAACAGCATTTAGTCTCAGTAATCAATCTAAACAGCCAGCCAGTAAATCAACAGTATCCAGTTCAATGAACATAAGTCATCTAACTTAAAACCACCTAATAACTAAAGCAAAATTTAAAATTAAAACTAAGAAGAAGCAGTACTATGAAACAGAAAAGAAATGGCACAGGGAAGGGGAGACAGGGGCGAACCTGTAATCCAAGGGAGAAGGGATTGGAGGAAGGTGAGGGCGGGACAGAGGGGAGTGTAACGGCATAGGGGACCGCCGCTGCTGGTGGTTGCTAGGCGGACAGAGAGGCGTGGCCTAGGGCTGGCGTAGAGCAGGGCAGTGCGAAACAGGGAGAGGGAAGAGCAATGTAGAAGGGAGAGAGAAGAAAATGGAAGAGAGATATGGGGAGAAGAGAGGTGATAGCGGCGGGGCTGGACAGTCGCCTGCGGTGGTTGGTTGTGGGGTGGAGGGACGAAGGGGCTGAGAGGGAGGGTATGTGTGGTGGTGGTATGGTTACTGAGAGAAGAAGAAAGGTTTGGGGGGGTTGTGGTAACTGAAACGTGAACCCCTGATCTTTTCGAATTAACGTTCGAAAAGTGACCCTTGCGGACGCACAAGGTCGTGTGCGGACGCACACAGGGGAGAAAGAGGGGGTGTGCGTGCGCTCAGAGTCGTGCGGGCACTGCAAGAAGAAGGTGGGAGCAGCCTGTGCGGGCGCATACCTGGTATGCGGATGCGCAGGGGAGGGAAAAGGGTTGGGAGCGTACGTACAGCTTGTGCGTGCGCTGCGACCAGGGGGTGTTGCTCAAGCTGTGCGGGCGCACATAGGGTGTGTACGCGCACGAGGTTTCATTATTATTTTTTTTTTGGAAAAAAGGTAAGTGTGCGGCTGCACGTATGGTATGCGGACGCATAAAAGGGAAAAGAGGGAGGTGTGCACACGCACAAGGCATGCGTGTACTGCGAGAAGAGAGGGCTTTTGAAGGCGTTCGCGTGCATACTTCTGTGCGGACGCACAGGGGGTGCGAAACAGGGGAGCTGTGCACACACACAGGTCTCTGTTCCTGCAACAAGAATTTTGGCTCTAAGGCACCAAAATTGACATTCCAAACAGGTTTTCAAGCCCCCAAAACATCACAAAACTCCCAAAAACACCTTATTTCATTAAAACTACTCGACAACCATCAAAATAAAACAATCAACCAAGCAAAGTAACCAATTATTCAAGAAACAAAATCTAAAAGAGAATAGGTTAGAAGGATATTACCATGGTGGGGTGCCTCCCACCTAGCACCTTGGTTTATAGTCCTAAGTTGGACTCGGTGAGGAGATCCTTGTTAGGGTGGCTTATGCTTCCACTCCTCCTTGAATCTCCAACCAAGTTTGCTATTGATTCAACCTCCGGGGTCCCAACTAAGTTACATCGAACTCATAAGAGACTTTAAGCTAGTAACGAGGATCCTTAAGTATTGATTCTTGAATTTGATGCCCGGATCCCACACTTGAGTTCCTCTATCACCATTGATACGCTTGTTCACTCTTCGGAATCCACTAAAATGACTCTTGCACCAAAATTGAGCTCCAAATGTTGAGTCGGCTCCTTTGATGAACTTCCCATTTCTTAACCAATCAACATTCTTCTCTTCACCATCCACTGCTCCAAGAAAGGTTCGAAGTTGGCCATCCGTTTCTATAACAGCGTATTGATATGGGCCTAAAAATCTTCACCTGTTCAATTTGTTCTTGCACAACTACCTTCACTTCTTGGCAAACTGAATCTTCCTCAACCTCTTTTGAATCTTCTTCATCATCACTCAAGTCAAATATTGGAGCTTGTGTGAAGTCCTGATCGACATCTCCTTCCAAATCTAATGATGGAGGTTCATGAAGGTCATAGAAGGAATTACCCAAGTTGGACAAAAAATCTTGAATGATGGAATCCTCTTGATCAATTCCTGTCTACTCTTCATTTGTCTCCTCTTGTACTTCATGTGGTGACTTGCCATCTTCTATTTGATTTTGCAATTCTTCTTTCACTCCACACTTTTCACTTGGTTCAACACATTCATCCACTAGAGTTTCTTGCTTGTGGCATGAACGTAGTGAAGGTAAATGATCCAAAGCCTTTGGTAAGGTACACATGACTTGCTCTTGCTTCTTCTGGAACTCTTGTTGTTCTTGAATGAGCATGAAAAGTACTTCCTGTGTGGTTGGATCCATGTACGAAGATGAAGATTGAGGTGATGAAGGTTGACAATCAAACTATTAAGGGTAAGGGTCTTGGTTTTGTGTGTAGTGAGGGAGGGTGTGTAAGATTGGTGACTATAAAGGTAAGTGTTTGGGTTCCATTGGGGTGCATTGTGGCAATGGCGTGAAAAAGTCATTAAGAGGATATAAACAAAAATTTACTAACAAAAGCAAACAAACAACCAAAAAGAGCTATTTACACTATTAACATATTAATAACAACCAAAAGATATAACACCGTTTGCATTCCCCGGTAACAGCGCCAAATTTGATAGTTGAACATTTTTGTCGACTAGGAATTTAATCTCAAAAAAATATTAGCGTTGTAAGCATAGTTCCTAGGCAACAAGTATTGCTCAAATCAAATATTCCAATTCAAAAGAAAATATAAACCGAGAGTAATGAAACCTCGGGTCATTCTCCCTAGGAATGCGAATGAAATGTTACTTCTTTCGGTTGTGAAGGGAACGAAAAGAGGTTTGAAATCAAGGACCAAAAGATTAAAAAAAATAAGCAGTGAGCAAAATTGTAATTAATGCAAGTAAAGAGAGAGAGAGGTCAAAACTAGTGAAAATGCAATAAAGAGCCTTGATTAAGGAATGAGGGTCCAAGGAATCCTATCATTGCTATAACCATAACTATGGTAATTATCATGAGTCGATCTCGCCTGGTCAACCCCAACCCTCGAGGAGTAAGTCAAGCAAGCATAATTGACCTTAATCCATAAGTACTAACCAACTTACCAAACTAATTGATAAAAGGCTAGCGTCAATGGAAACAAGATCCAACTAACTACCCAAGAATTACCACTAAATGTCGGATGATGAGCGGATATTTTATACGCTTTTTGGGGTTAATTTCATATAGATTTTAGTATATTTTAGTTAGTTTTTAGTTTATTCTCATTAGTTTCTAGGCAAAATTCATATTTCTAGACTTTACTATGAGTTTGTGTGTTTTTCTGTGATTTCAGGTATTTTCTGGCTGAAATTGAGGGAGCTGAGCAAAAATCTGATTCAGGCTGAAAAAGGACTGCTGATGCTGTTGGATTCTGACCTCTCTGCACTCAAAATGGAATTTCTAGAGCTACAGGAGTCGAAATGGCGCACTTCTAATTGTGTTGGAAAGTAGACATCCAGGGCTTTCCAGCAATATATAATAGTCTATACTTTGCTCAAGGATAGACTACATAAACTGGCGTTCAACGCCAGTTCCATGCTGCTGTCTAGCGTCCAGCGCCAGAAACAAGTTACAGAGTGGAGTTCAACGCCAGAAACAGGTTACAACTTGGCGTTGAACGCCCAAAACAGCCCAGGCACGTGAGAAGCTTTAGTCTCAGCCCCAGCACACACCAAGTGGGCCCAAGAAGTAGATTTCTGCACTATCTATCATAGTCTACTCATTTTCTGTAAACCTAGGTCACCAGTTTAGTATTTAAACAACTTTTAGAGATTTATTTTGTATCTCTCATGACATTTTAGATCTGAACTTTGTACCTTTTGACGGCATGAGTCTCTAAACTCCATTGTTGGGGGTGAGGAGCTCTGCTGTGCCTCGATGAATTAATGCAAGTATTTCTGTTTTCCATTCAAACATGCGTGTTCCTATCTAAGATATCCATTCGCGCCTAATTATGGAGAAGGTGATGACCCGTGACATTCATCACCTTCCTCAATCCATGAACGTGTGTCTGACAATCACTTCTGTTCTACATCAGATTGAATGAATATATCTTAGATTCCTTAATCAGAATCTCCGTGGTATAAGCTAGAATCCATTGGCAGCATCCTTGAGAATCCGGAAAGTCTAAACCTTGTCTGTGGTATTCCTAGTAGGATTCTGGGATTGGATGATTGTGACGAGCTTCGAACTCGCGAGTGCTGGGCATAGTGACAGACGCAAAAGGATAGCGAATCCTATTCCGGTATGATCGAGAACCTACAGATGATTAGCCGTGCGGTGACAGCGCACCTGGACCATTTTCACTGAAAGGAAGGATGGTAGCCATTGACAACGGTGATCGTCCAACATACAGCTTGCCATAGGAGGGACGTGCGTGCGTGAAGAAGAAGATAGGGAGAAAGCAGAGATTCAAAGGACGAAGCATCTCCAAAACTCCAACATATTCTCCATTACTACACAACAAGTATTTAATTCGCACTCCTTTATTTTCTACAATTTGAACTGATAAACATAATTGACTTTCTGACTAAGATTTACAAGATAACCATAGATTGCTTCAAACCAACAATCTCCGTGGGATTCGACCCTTACTCACGTAAGGTATTACTTGGACGACCCAATGCACTTGCTAGTTAGTGGTACGAGTGTGAAAAGTGTGATTCATTATTCGTTCACCAAGTTTTTGGCGCCATTGCCGGGGATTGTTCGTGTTTGAACAACTGACGGTTTATTTTGTTTCTTAGATTAGGAAAATTTTTTTTTGGTTTAGAGCCTCTTATTATTGTTCTTGGTTAAAAATATCCTTCTTCAAAACAAGTGTTACATTTACTGTCCAATTGGCTAGAGCGTTGGTCTATGTCCGTGGCAGTTTGGTATACCTTTTTTTAAAAATCTTTTTCAAAAATAATAATTTCTCTATTAAATTCTGTGCCAAACTTTAAGTTTGGTGTTTTCTTGTTGATTTTTCTTTGTTTTTCGAAAATTTTAGTTTGGTTTTCTAAAAATTTTAAGTTTGGTGTTCCTTCTTCATGTTCTTGTGTTCTTGTGAGTCTTCAAAGTGTTCTTGAGTTTTCCTTGTGTCTTGATCTTAACATTTTAAGTTTGGTGTTCCTTGGTGTTTTCCCTCCAAAATTTTCGAAAACAAGGAGCATTAGATCTAAAAATTTTAAATCTTGTGCTATTTTATTGTTTTTCTCTTTCCTCACTAAATTCAAAAATATCTTTTCTCTCTAATTTTAAAACAATTTTCGAAAATTAATTTTAAAAATTCAGATTTTTAAAAAAAAAATTTAAATTTAAAATCTTTTCCAAATCATATCTTTTTCAAAACTTCCTTACCACTTTCTCTCTTCTCATTTTTTCGAAAATCTTCACCCATTTTTATTTATTTTATTTTAATTTATTTTATTTTCGAAATAAATAAATAAATAAATAAATAAAAATAAATTTTTTTTTATTTGACATCATCTCCCTTTCTCCATCATGGATCTAAGTGGAAATGAACAGTCCAGAAGGACTCTGGGGTCATATGCTAACCCCTCTACTGCTTCATATGGGAGTAGTATCTGCATACCCTCCATTGGAGTCAGTAGCTTTGAGTTGAATCCTCAGCTCATTATCATGGTGCAGCAAAGCTGCCAGTATTCCGGTCTTCCACAGGAAGAACCTACAGAGTTTCTGTCACAATTTTTACAAATTGCTGACACAGTACATGATAAGGAAATAGATCAGGACGTCTACAGACTATTACTGTTTCCGTTTGCTGTAAAAGATCAAGCTAAGAGGTGGTTAAATAACCAACCTAAGGCCAGCATAAGGACATGGAAACAGCTGACAGAAAAATTCCTGAATCAATACTTTCCCCCAAAACGGATGACACAGCTAAGGCTGGACATCCAAGGCTTCAAACAAGGAGATAATAAATCTCTTTATAATGCCTGGGAGAGATACAGAGAGATGCTACGAAAATGTCCCTCTGAAATGTTTTCAGAGTGGGTTCAGTTAGACATCTTATATTATGGGCTTGCAGAAGGAGCTCAGATGTCTCTGGATTACTCAGCTGGTGGATCTATCCACATGAGAAAGACAATTGAAGAAGCTCAAGTGCTCATTAATACAGTTGCCAGGAATCAGCATCTGTACCTAAGCAATGACCCTTCCATGAAAGAAGAGGTTAAAACAGTGACTGCTGAACTCAGCCCTGTAAAACAAGCTGCTGAATTCAATCAGCAATTGGACTTTCTAACAAAGCAGTTAGCCGAATTCAAGGATAAACTACAAGAGACAAGGATGACTAATATAAATATGGAAGAACAATTGAAGCAAACAAAGCAGCAGCTGTCAAGACAAATAACAGAAGAATGCCAAGCAGTTCAATTGAGAAGTGGGAAAACATTAAATACCCCACCTCAAGGCAGCAAAGAGCCAAGGAATGAGAAAACTACCCAAAATTCACCTGAGGACAGTAAGAGCCCAGGGAAAAGTAATTCTGGTATTAAAACGCCAGCAATCTAGTGGAAGGCTGGCGTTGAACGCCCAGACCATGCCCAAGACTGGCGTTCAACGCCAGTAACAAGCAAGGACTGGCGTTCAACGCCAGAAACAAGCAAGGATCTGGCGTTGAACGCCCAAAATGGGCAGGATCTGGCGTTGAACGCCCAAAATGGGCACAGTTCTGGTGTTCAGACGCCAGGAACAGACAAGGAGTTGGCGTCTAACGTCACTCCAGCTTCTAACTCTGGCACTCAACTCCCAGTGAGGGATCAGACACGCACAAGTGCTGATGACAACCCCTCTAAAAAGGCTTCTTCAACCACTTCTATAGGCAATAAACTTACAGCAACTAAGGTTGAGGAATATAAAGCCAAGATACCTTATCCTCAAAAACTCCAGAAAGAGGAGCAGGATAAGCAATTTGCTCGCTTTGCAGAGTATCTCAGGACTCTTGAAATAAAGATTCCATTTGCAGAGGCACTTGAGCAAATACCTTCTTATGCCAAGTTCATGAAAGAGATCTTGAGTCATAAAAAGGATTGGAGAGAAACAGAAAGAGTTCTCCTCACTGAAGAATGCAGTGCAATCATTCTAGAAAGCTTTCCTGAAAAGCTTAAAGACCCTGGGAGTTTTCTGATACCATGAATATTAGGAGGTTACTGCACCAAGACAGCTTTGTGCGATCTTGGGGCAAGCATCAACCTAATACCTGCATCCACTATCAGAAAGCTTGGCTTAACTGAAGAAGTTAAACCAACCCGGATATGTCTCTAACTTGCTGATGGCTCTATTAAATACCCATCAGGCGTGATTGAAGACATGATTGTCAGAGTTGGGCCATTTGCCTTTCCCACTGACTTTGTAGTGCTGGAAATGGATGAGCACAAGAGTGCTACTCTCATTCTAGGAAGACCCTTCCTAGCAATTGGACGAACCCTCATTGATGTCCAACAAGGGGAAATAACCCTGAGAGTCAATGATGATGAGTTAAAGTTGAATGCTGTCAAAGCCATGCAGCATCCAAACACATCAAAAGACTGCATGAAAGTTGATCTTATTGACTCTTTGGTAGAAGAGATTAACATGGCTGAGAGTCTCGAATCAGAGTTGGAAGACATCTTTAAAGATGTTCAGCCTGATTTGGAGGATTCAGAGGAGATTAGAGAGCCTCTGAAATTTCCTCTGGAAGAGGAAAAACCTCCTAAACCCGAGCTCAAACCATTACCACCATCCCTGAAATATGTATTTCTTGGAAAAGGTGACTCTTTTCCAGTGATCATAAGCTCTGCTTTAAATCCACAGGAAGAGGAAGCACTTATTCAAGTGCTAAGGACACACAAGACAGCTCTTGGGTGGTCCATAGGTGACCTTAAGGGAATAAGCCCAGCTAGATGCATGCACAAAATCTTATTGGAGGATAATGCTAAACCAGTGGTTCAACCACAGAGGCGGCTAAATCCAGCCATGAAGGAAGTGGTGCAGAAAGAGGTCACCAAATTACTGGAGGCTGGGATTATTTATCCTATTTCAGATAGCCCCTGGGTGAGCCCTGTCCAAGTCGTCCCAAAAAAGGGAGGCATGACAGTGATTCATAATGAAAAAAATAAACTGGTTCCTACAAGAACAGTTACAGGGTGGCGCATGTGTATTGACTACAGAAGGCTCAATACAGCCACCAGAAAGGATCATTTTCCTTTACCATTCATAGACCAGATGCTAGAAAGACTGGCAGGTCATGATTATTACTGCTTTCTGGATGGCTACTCAGGCTATAACCAGATTGCAGTAGATCCCCAGGATCAAGAGAAAACAGCATTCACATGTCCATCTGGAGTGTTTGCTTATAGAAGGATGCCATTTGGGCTGTGTAATGCGCCTGCAACCTTCCAGAGATGCATGCTCTCTATTTTCTCTGATATGGTGGAAAAATTTCTGGAAGTCTTCATGGATGACTTCTCAGTATATGGAGACTCATTCAGCTCCTGTCTTGATCACCTGAAACTTGTTCTGAAGAGATGCCAAGAGACCAACCTAGTTTTAAACTGGGAAAAATGTCACTTCATGGTGACTGAAGGGATTGTCCTTGGGCATAAAATCTCAAACAAGGGAATAGAGGTGGATCAAGCAAAAATAGAGGTAATTGAAAAATTACCACCACCTGCCAATGTTAAGGCAATCAGAAGCTTTCTAGGGCATGCAAGATTCTATAGGAGGTTTATAAAGGATTTTTCAAAAATCGAAAAACCTCTGAGTAATCTGCTAGCTGCTGACACGCCATTTGTGTTTGACACAGAGTGTCTGCAGGCGTTTGAAACACTGAAAGCTAAGTTGGTCACAGCACCAGTTATTTCTGCACCAGACTGGACATTACCATTTGAGCTAATGTGTGATGCCAGTGATAACGCCATTGGTGCAGTATTGGGACAGAGGCATGACAAGCTTCTGCACGTCATTTATTATGCTAGTCGCGTTTTAAATGATGCCCAGAAAAATTACACAACCACAGAAAAAGAATTACTTGCAGTGGTTTATGCCATTGACAAGTTCAGATCATACTTAGCAGGATCAAAAGTGATTGTGTATACTGACCATGCTGCTCTTAAATATCTACTCACAAAGCAGGATTCAAAACCCAGGCTCATCAGATGGGTGTTGCTTCTGCAAGAGTTTGATATAGAAATAAGAGACAGAAAAGGGACAGAGAACCAAGTGGCTGATCATCTGTCCCGGATAGAGCCAGTAGAAAGGACGTCCCTCTCCTCTCTTGAGATCTCTGAAACTTTTCCGGATGAGCATTTATTTGCCATTCAGGAAACACCATGGTTTGCCGATATTGCAAACTATAAAGCTGCAAGGTTCATACCCAAAGAGTACAACAGGCAACAAAAGAAAAAATTAATCACTGATGCAAAGTACTACTTGTGGGATGAACCCTATCTCTTTAAGAGATGTGCAGACGAAATAATCCGTAGGTGTGTTCCTAGAGAAGAAGCACAGAGGATCCTATGGCATTGCCATAGATCTCAATATGGAGGCCATTTCGGAGGTGAGCGAACAGCCACCAAGGTCCTCCAATGTGGCTTCTATTGGCCCACACTCTATAAAGATTCCTAAGAGTTTGTAAGTAACTGTGACAGTTGCCAAAGAGCTGGTAATCTGCCTCATGGTTACACCATGCCTCAACAAGGAATCTTGGAGATTGAGTTGTTTGACGTATGGGGAATTGACTTCATGGGACCTTTCCCACCATCATTCTCAAACACCTATATTCTGGTGGCAGTTGACTATGTATCAAAATGGGTTGAGGCCATTGCCACACCCACCAATGATACTAAAACAGTGCTGAAGTTCCTCCAGAAATATATCTTCAGCAGGTTTGGGGTCCCTAGAGTACTAATCAGTGATGGGGGCACTCACTTCTGCAACAAACAGCTTTACTCTGCCATGGTCCGGTATGGGATTCGCCACAAGGTGGCGACTCTATATCATCCACAGACTAATGGAAAAGCTGAAGTCTCTAACAGAGAGCTAAAAAGAATCCTAGAACGGACTATAAATACCCGTAGAAAGGATTGGGCAAGAAGCTTGGATGATGCTCTGTGGGCATACAGAACAGCATTCAAGACTCCTATAGGGACCTCTCCATACCAACTGGTCTATGGTAAGGCATGTCACCTGCCCGTGGAACTGGAACATAAAGCCTAATGGGCAACCAGATTCCTGAACTTTGATGCCAGATTAGCTGGAGAAAAAAGATTGCTCCAGCTAAATGAGCTAGAGGAATTCAGATTCAATGCTTTCGAAAATGCCAAGCTTTATAAAGAAAAATAAAAAAAGTGGCATGACAGAAAGCTGTCATCTAGAATCTTTGAACCAGGACAAAAGGTTCTGTTGTTCAACTCTAGGCTCAGGCTATTCCCCAGGAAACTGAAGTCCCGGTGGAGGGGACCATATGTGATTACAAGTGTATCACCATATGGTTATGTAGAGCTTCAAGATAATGATTCTGATAAGAAGTTCATTGTCAATGGACAGAGAATCAAGCACTATCTTGAAGGCAATATTGAGCAGGAGTGCTCAAGGCTGAAGCTAGACTAAAAGCTCAGCAAGGTCCTGCTAAAGACAATAAAGAAGCGCTTGCTGGGAGGCAACCCAGCCATGGGGCATCAATCCTCTAAGCATTTTGCCCTATTTTTATTTTTATTTGTTTATATAAAGTTCACTGATCCTAAGGTAAATAGTCAATTGTATAAGTTCACAGGGTTACAAAAGGATTCTGCACACAAAACAGAGAAAAAGTGCTCACTGGCAAGAAAACGCCAGTAAAAGTCTGTTTTGGGCGTTCAACGCCCAACAGAAGCATCCACTGGGCGTTGAACGCCAGTAAGGATAGCCATCTGGGCGTTAAACGCCAGAAAGAAGCTCTTTCTGGGCGTTTAACGCCAGATTTATAGCATTCTGGGCGTTCAGAAAAACGCCCAGTAACAAAGGACTTCTTGGCGTTCAACGCCAGAAAGAAGCAGCAGCTGGGCGTTGAACGCCCAGGAGAGGCAGCATTTGGGTGTTGAACGCCCAAAACATGCAGCGTTTGGGCGTTCAAACGCCAGGATGGTGGGGAGGAGGTAAATTCATTTTTTCTTCATATTTTTCATTTTAATTTTGATTTTCATGTTTCAATTCATGATTTCTTACATAAACATGTTAAGAACCCTGATTTCTAAAATTCCTAATTCCCAAAAATCCTACTTTAAAAATATCAAATGTATCTTAACCCATAAGCACCAACCCTCTTTTTCAATCCAATTCAACTCTTTTTCAAATTTTCAAAACAAATCTATCTTTTTACTCTAAAATCTTCTCAACTAATATCTTTTTCAAGTCTCCACATTATCTTTTTCAAAATTTAGATTTATCTTTTTCAAAAATCTTTCATATCTTTTCAATTTTAAACTATATCCTCTCTTATCATATCTTATATCTTATCTTCTCCAAGTCAATCTTTTTTATCATATCTTTTCTAAATTTTCGAACCCAGCCCCCCTCCCTTTAAATATGGGTTCGGCCTCCCTCCCCTTCCATCAACAATTACACCTAGCTCTCCTTCTATCCCTTTCCTTTCTTTTCTTTTGCTTGAGGACAAGCAAACCTCTAAGTTTGGTGTGTTTATCCGTGATCACTAAGATCATGGCTCCTAAGGGAAAATAACCCACTTCAAGAGGCAAGAAAGAGAGCGTTCCAAAACCACTTTGGAATCAAGGGAAGTTCTTATCTAAAGAACATTCAGACCATTATTACAAAATAATGGGTCTAAGATCAGTGATCCCGGAAGTTAGATTCGATCTGAAAGAAGACGAATATCCGGAGATCCAGGAGCAAATTCGAATCAGGAACTGGGAGGTCCTAGCTAATCCTGAAACGAAAGTGGGAAGGAATATGGTCCAGGAGTTCTATGCTAATATGTGGCATACAGATAGGCAAAGACTATCTGGATATGATATCTATGACTATCGAACCGTGGTCAGAGGAAAGATTATTCATACCCACCCTGACAAGATCAGAGAGATCTTAAAGCTACCTCAGCTGAAAGATGATCCAGACTCCTTCAATAGGAGAATGATGAGAACAAACAAGAGCCTGGATAAGATTCTAGAAGACATATGCATCCCTGGAGCCAGGTGGACCACCAGCACGAAGGGTGTTCCTAATCAACTCAAAAGAGAAGATCTCAAACCAGTAGCCAGACGCTGGCTGGATTTCATTGGGCATTCTCTGCTGCCCACCAGCAACCGTTCTGAAGTCACTATTAGAAGAGCAGTGATGATCCATTGCATCATGATGGGAAAAGAAGTGGAAGTTCATCAACTGATTTCAACTGAATTCTACAAAATTGCAAATAAAAATTCCAAAGATGCCAGGTTGGCTTATCCAAGCTTGATTTCTATGCTCTGCAAGGACACTGGAGTAAGGATGGGAATAACTGAGTATATCTCAGTTGAGAAACCAATCACCAAAGCATCAATGGAAAAACAACAAGCACAGGATGATCTCATCAAGAAGAAAGCACAGAAATTTCTCCCAGAAATCCCTCAATCTGAATACTGGAGTATCTTGAAACATCCATTACCAAGATGCAAGAAGCTGTGGAATAGATAATAAAAGAATAGAAGGAACAAAGTCAAATTCTTTGCTATTTGATTAAAGAACAAGAGGAGCAAGGGCGTGACTTGAGGGAATTGAAGTGCCAGAAGTTATCTCTTGAAGGACCAAGCACCCCACAGATCCGAGGAACATCCACTTCCCAGAACAAAGGTTGTTAAATTGCAATTTCTGCTTTAACTCTGTGATAGTTGTCGTTATAGGAGTTTACCTTAGGAGTCATATAGTAGTAATTAGTGTCTATTTTGATTTTATCTCCAATTAAGTTATAGTCTATTTTTCTCATCATCAGTAAACATGAATAAAATAGTATATCTTTTGAATAAGAGGCAATAAAATTCGAGTTTTTAATAAGAAAAATTCTAATTAGTAACATGTGGTGGCAATGCTTTCTGTCTTCTGAATGAATGCTTGAACAGTGCATATGTCTTTTGAATTTGTTGTTTAAGACTGTTAAATATGTTGTCTCTTGAAAGAATGATGAACATGAGACATGTTATTGATAATCTGAAAAATCATAAAAATGATTCTTGAAGCAAGAAAAAGCAGCAAAGAACAAGGCTTACAGAAAAAAAAAAAAAAAGAGACAAAGCAAGAAGAAAAAGCCAATAGCCCTTAAAACCAAAAGGCAAGGGTAATAAAAAGGATCCTAAGGCTTTGAGCATCAGTGGATGGGAGGGCCTAAAGGAATGAAATCCTGGCCTAAGAGGCTAAACCAAGCTGTCCCTAGCCATGTGCTTGTGGCGTGAAGGTGTCAAGTGAAAACTTGAGACTGAGCGGTTAAAGTCAAGGTCCAAAGCAAAAAGAAGAGTGTGCTTAAGAACCCTGGACACCTCTAATTGGGGACTCTAGCAAAGATGAGTCACAATCTAAAAGGGTTCACCCAATTATTTGTCTGTGGCATTTATGTATCCGGTGGTAATACTGGAAAACAAAGTGCTTAGGGCCACGACCAAGACTCATAAAGTAGCTGTGTTCAAGAATCATCATACTGACATAGGAGAATCAATAACACTATCTGAATTCTAAGTTCCTATAGATGCCAATCACTCTGAGCTTCAATGGATAAAGTGAGATGCCAAAACTGTTCGGAAGCAAAAAGCTACTAGTCCCGCTCATTTAATTAGAATCTGAGCTTCACTCAAAAACTCTGAGATATTATTGCTTCTTGACCTATTAGTCCTCTATTTTATTTGTCTGGTTTCTTGAGGACAAGCAACAGTTCAAGTTTGGTGTTGTGATGAGCGGATATTTTATACGCTTTTTGGGGTTAATTTCATATAGATTTTAGTATATTTTAGTTAGTTTTTAGTTTATTCTCATTAGTTTCTAGGCAAAATTCATATCTCTGGACTTTACTAGGAGTTTGTGTGTTTTTCTGTGATTTCAGGTATTTTCTGGCTGAAATTGAGGGAGCTGAGCAAAAATCTGATTCAGGCTGAAAAAGGACTGCTGATGCTGTTGTATTCTGACCTCTCTGTACTCAAAATGGAATTTCTGGAGCTACAGGCGTTTAAATGGAGCGCTTCCAATTGCGTTGAAAAGTAGACATCCAGGGCTTTCCAGCAATATATAATAGTTTATACTTTTCTCAAGGATAGATGATGTAAACTGGCGTTCAACGCCAGTTCCATGCTGCTGTCTGGCGTCCAGCGCCAGAAACAAGTTACAGAGTGGAGTTCAACTCCAGAAACAGGTTACAACCTGGCGTTGAATGCCCAAAACAACCCAGGCACGTGAGAAGCTTTAGTCTCAGCCCCAGCACACACCAAGTGGGCCCCAGAAGTGGATTTCTGCACTATCTGTCATAGTCTACTCATTTTCTGTAAACCTAGGTCACCAGTTTAGTATTTAAACAACTTTTAGAGATTTATTTTGTATCTCTCATGACATTTTAGATCTGAACTTTGTACCTTTTGACGGCATGAGTCTCTAAACTCCATTGTTGGGGGTGAGGAGCTCTGCTGTGCCTCGATGAATTAATGCAAGTATTTCTGTTTTCCATTCAAACATGAGTGTTTCTATCTAAGATATCCATTCGCGCCTAATTATGGAGAAGGTAATGACCCGTGACATTCATCACCTTCCTCAATCCATGAACGTGTGTCTGACAATCACTTCCATTCTACATCAAATTGAATGAATATCTCTTAGATTCCTTAATCTGAATCTCCGTGGTATAAGCTAGAATCCATTGGCAACATCCTTGAGAATCCGGAAAGTCTAAACCTTGTCTGTGGTATTCCTAGTAGGATTCTGGGATTGGATGACTGTGACGAGCTTCAAACTCGCGAGTGCTGGGCGTAGTGACAGACGCAAAAGGATAGCGAATCCTGTTCCGGTATGATCGAGAACCTACAGATGATTAGCCGTGCGGTAACAGCGCACCTGGACCATTTTCACTGAAAGGAAGGATGGTAGCCATTGACAACGGTGATCCTCCAACATACAGCTTGCCATAGGAGGGACGTGCGTGCGTGAAGAAGAAGATAGGGAGAAAGCAGAGATTCAAAGGATGAAGCATCTCCAAAACTCCAACATATTCTCCATTACTGCACAACAAGTATTTAATTCGCACTCCTTTATTTTCTACAATTTGAACTGATCAACATAATTGACTTTCTGACTAAGATTTACAAGATAACCATAGATTGCTTCAAACCAACAATCTCCGTGGGATTCGACCCTTACTCACGTAAGGTATTACTTGGACGACCCAGTGCACTTGCTGGTTAGTGGTACGAGTGTGAAAAGTGTGATTCATTATGACTCTAGTATCCTAGGGACTCAAACCGCAAGCCAAGGTGGAAAAATCTACTCAAAATCTAGATTTCGCATTTTCACAAACACCTTGTGTGCATAAAAGTAAAACATGGAGAATTTGCAAAGTAAAATGTAAAACTACAACCAACTATCAACAAAACCAACATAAACAAGCATTCAAACATAGAGGAAGCATGAACTATAAAATTCATTAATCAAAACTTTAAGAAACACAAAATTGCAATATAAACAAGTAACTTGAACCAAGAGAAATTTAAAGTAAAAGTGCTTGAATTAAAGAGGAAATTGAGAGTACTTACAATTAAAGAAGTAAAATCAAAATCAAAGCTTGCTATAAAATACTACAATGGAAATTGATAAACCCTAAGAGAGCTTTCTACTCTACACTACTCCTACTCCTAATTACTATGAAAACTATGCAAAAATTGCTCTAATGCTTCCCCCCCTTTGATAAGTGTTGAAGTAACCTTTATATAGCACTCCAAAATAGCATTTCAGCCTTCCAAAAAATGAGCCAAGGGCCCCAAAAATCGCAAAACACGTGCATCATTAATGAAATCACGTGTTGGGACCTGTGCGGACGCACAGACGTGTGCGTCCGCACACGCGGCTGAAAATTGACCTGTGCGTACGTACACATGGAAATTCTTGTCTGTCCGCACGCACGCAGGGCTGTGCGCACGCACACATGGATTTTCTCGCTTGTGCGCGCGCACGCAAGGCTGTGTGCATGCACACTTCGCTATGTGTGCTTTTTCTTGCTTTCTTTATGTTTTCTCCCTTGTACATGCTTTCTTCAACATTTATCCTTCCATTCTTGCCTTAAAGGCCTGAAATCACTCACAAACCATATCACGACATCGAATGACACAAAGGTGGGATTAAATTGCTCTATTAAATCACAAAATTGCATGTTTTCACATTTAAGTTCAAATTAGGGATCAAACATAAAAGTATGCTATTTTGGTGCTTAAGTGTGAGTTCATATGCTAAAATCCATTCAAAGTGAGTTGAAATATACCATCAAATATGGACTCATCAACTCTCTAATAAGGGGAAGAACAGAGATCCTCTTCCCCTCCAGAATAACCCACAGCAGAACTTCCACCCGGACTTTGATATGCGTGGCATGCGTGCTCGGAAGAATGTAATCGGCAATGATCTGCTGCCAGATCCTTGCCTCTGGGTTGAGGTCAGTGCACGCGATGCTCAACGGGACCGGTTGGTTGCCCTTGTTGTATTCCCCTCTAGCCTCAAGCTGGCCAATCTTTTCCAGGACCGTATCCAAAGAAATCTTTCCCGTGGTCACGTCCGTCATTATTTGAGTATAAGCATCTCGAGCCGGAAGAATATGTGGAATATCCAAGGGGCCTCTAAAGCAGTATTAGAGGTGTCCAAGGTGACACCTCTTAGAAAAACAGTTTGGGCATCCCTCTTGAGGCGATTTGTGTAAAATTCCTTGACCTGGTGTTCATTTACTTCCACCGGATCAGATTTTACGAATCCCCAATGATAGAAATTTATTCGGTTAAGGATCTGGTCCGCATATTTCTCAGGCAAGTTAAGCTTCCTCTCATAATGAAAGGCACATTTTTCCAATTTTTTATATTGTTCTTGTGCTTCAGAATTGATGAATGTATCTGGGTGGTCACTGGGAGGCACGGGAGGAAGAGGAGCCAAGGGGTTGGCTTTCTTTTTTCCTTTTCGGGCCATCCTGAAAAAGACAAAAACATAGTACAACTCAGGGTAACAGATAGAGAATCATAGAAGGAAGAAGGATATGATCAAACAATTCAATTAAGAGCCATCAGAGTAGACAAATACTCAATCAGGGAAAAACATGTGTAAAACAGTTGAATGTTCAAAACAGAATGCGTTTCCCCAAAATCAAGCAACCTAAGTGACAAATCAACGAGTGAACAACAATTAAAGCATACATAGGACTTAGGTGTATGAGGTGTGTGAATTGAGTTAGAAGAATTTGATTATTACCTTGTCGCATTTGAATTCACAATGTTATAAAAAGAAAATTTATGCGCAAAAGGCCGTAATCAACTTGGCAATTTAAGGTACTCGCTTATTCGTAGAACAAATTAATAAAATGGTCACATAGCAAATCCTTGTTCCCAAAAGCAATGTCAATTGGAATCAGATTCATTGCTAAAAAAGATTTACAAGTGACAAGTAATTGTACATGATCATTAATTTTCAAGAGCACATGAATAAGCAGTTAGTCAATTCACCAAACAAACATTATATGTACTGCTGCAAAAAGTGCCAAATAGAATTGAAGATTGATAATATTGAAGCTAGTTTGGGTTTAAAATAAAATAGTTTGGCAATCAGCATATAATCAATGAATTAGCAAGGGATGCTATGCTCAGCAAAAAGATTGACATCAGACAATAGAATTACCAAGGTAATGTAAATTCCAGGTTGATGTTTCAGCAAAAGCATAGTGCATAAACCAAATCATCTCATGCAGGCAATATTTAGCAGAGAGTTGCACAAGTATGAAGGAATAATGCAGAATGGAAGAAAATTCAAAATTTATGTTGATCAGACATAGAAATTGGATCAAAAATCCCATTCAAGCATTTCAACAAGCATAATATGTGCAGAAATTAGAGGCATCAATTACAGTTCATCAATGGTGGCCTCTACAATGCAGTGACAACAACATTCAGTCCAGGAAACAATCCCAAAATACTCAGCCAATATCAACATTCACATTCAATCCGGAAAACTAAAAATCATCTAACCTAAAACCACCTAGGAACTAAAGCAGAATTAAAACCAATAAAGAAGGAGAAGTAACATGACACAGAAGCAGAAGAGGGAAGGTTACAGGGGAAGAATTAAAACCTGTGATGCAGAAGGAGAGAGAAGGAGAAATGGAAGGAGAAGGGGGCGTGGTGTCTGTCGCAGCAGCACCGAAGCTCGCCATCTGGTCGCTAGTCAATGAAACTGGGAGGAGCGGCTAGGAATGGTGCGGAAGCAGGGCCAGGAAAGAGAGAGAAGGGAAGATATGGAAGAGAGAGAAAAAGGAAAGAGGAAGAGAGAGAGAGTTGGCGGCGGCAATGTGGTCGTCACCGGTGGTGGTTGGTCACAGGGTGAAGGTCGCGGAGGGGGGAGAAAAGGTCTGGGTTGTTTCAGAGTGAAGAAGAAAGGGTTGGGGGAAGGTAAGGAACTGAAGCGCGAGTCCTGTGCTGACACACAAGGTCGTGTGCGGATGCACACAAGGAGAAAGAAGGGGGTATTTGCGCGCACAAGGTTGTGCATGCACTGCGGGCAGAAGGTGAAACGCGTCCTGTGCGGGCGCACAGGAGGTTGTGCGCTCGCACAGAAGAAGAAAAGGAGCTGGGTGCACACTAATAAACCACTTTTTAATGGTTTATCTTATGTTCAATTGAGTGGTTTTTATCAAGTCTTTGCACACTTATTCATACTAATTGCATGTTTTACATTTTCCTTCCTAATTTTGTACCATGATTGAAAACATGCTTCTCTGGCCTTAAATTTACTAATTTTAATCCTTTCTTATTACCATTCGATGCCTTGATATGTGTGTTAAGTGATTTCAGGGTTTAAGGGCAGGAATGGCTTATAGGATGGAAAGGAAGCATGCAAAAGTGGAAGGAATACGAGAAGTTGAAGGAATTGCTAAGCTGTCCAGCCTGACCTCTTCGTACTTAATCGATCATAATTTGAGCTACAGAGGTCCAAATGAGGCGGTTCTAGTTGCGTTGGAAAGCTAACATCTGGGGCTTCGAAAAGATATATAATTGACCATATTGGCTATGCAGCTAGGCGACGTGCACGTGCACTTGACTTGAACGAACACATTGGCGAAATGTCCATCGGCGCACACGTGCAGCTGGCGCGTACGCGCGATATGCGCTACGTACTGCCACTGCAGAAATTACTGGGGGCAATTTCTGGACTATTTTTGACCTAGTTTTCAGCCCAGAAAACACATATTAGAGGTTGCAGAGTGGAGGAATCAAAGAGAAAACTTCTCATAATTCACAATTTTAGGTTTTAGATGTAGTTTCTAGAGAGAGAGAGGCTCTTTCCTCTCTCTAGGTTTTAAGATTTCTCTTAGGTTAGGTTTACTTCTTCTCCATTCCAGGTTCAATGTTCCTTTAATTTAGTTTCTCTTCTACTTTTATTTGTTTTATTACTTTAGTTTGTTTATTTTCCCGATTTGGTTTATGAACTCCATGTTAGATTTGATTTCTTTATTTAATGCAATTTGAGGTATTTCATATTTTTGGTTGCTTTCTTCAATTTATGTGATTGATGCTTTCAATATTTAGATTTCTCTCCTTTTGGCTTTGGTTGAGTAATTGGCGACACTTGAATTATCAAACTCCCTTGTTGATTGATAATTGGAATTTGCTAGTTGATTTGGATCCCTCTAATGTTAGTCTTTCCTTAGGAGTTGACTAGGACTTGAGAAATCAAATTGATTAGTCCACTTGACTTTCCTTTATTTAGTAAGGTTTAACTAAGTGGGAATAATGAACAATTCTCATCACAATTGATAAGGATAACTAGGATAGAATTTTCAGTTCTCATACCTTGCTAAGAGCTTTATTAGTTATTACTTTAATTCTTGCAATTTACTTTTCCTGTTCATTATTCAAAAACCCCAAAAAGATAATCTTCCATAACCAATAATAAATACACCTCCCTGAAATTCCTTGAGAGACGACCCGAGGTTTAACTACTTTGGTTATCAATTTTATTAGGGGTTTGTTACTTGTTATACTTTGAACGAGAACTTATTTGTGAATTCTTTACTAGCAAAAATCCGTTCGTCACACACGCACAGCCTGTGCATGCGCTGCGACCAGGGGGGTTCGTTCAAGCTGTGCGGGCGCACAGAGTGTTTTTTTGAATTAGATGTGTGGCCGCACGCATGGTGTGCGGTCGCATAGGAGGAAAAAGAAGGTGGTGTGCACACGCACAAGCCGTGCGCGTGCTGCGAACAGAGGGAGTATTTGAGGGTGTGCGTGCGCACGATGTTGTGCAGACGCACAGGGATGGAAAAACAGGGGAGCTGTGTGCATGCACAGGTCTGTGCGGACGCACAGGTCTCTGTTCCTACAACGAAAATTTAGCCTCTAAGGCATAAATTTTGACATCCAAACCAGGTTTCAAGTCCCAAAACATCACAAAACTCCCAAAAACATGTTATTCCACTAAGATTACTTAACAAACATCAAAATAAATCTATCCAACCAAGCAACTTAGCCAATTTATTCAAAAAAAAATAGGTAAAATAGAGAAAGTTAGAAGGATATTACCATGGTGGGGTGTCTCCCACCTAGCACTTTGGTTTATAGTCCTAAGTTGGACTTGGTGAGGAGATCCTTGTTAGGGCAGCTTATGCTTCGAATCCTCCTTGAATCTCCAACCAAGTTTGCTATTGATTCGACTTCCGGGGTCCCAATTGAATTGCATCAAACTCTTAAGAGACTTCAAGCTAGCAACTAGGATCCTTAAGTATTGATTCTTGAAACATATGCTCAGATCCCATATTTGAATTCCTATATCACCATTGATATGCTTGTGCACTCCCCGGAATCCACTAAATTGACTCTTGCACCAAAGTTGAGCTCCAAATGTTGAGTTGGCTCCTTGGATGAACTTCCCATTACATGGCCAATCAACATTCTTCTCTTCACCATCCACTACTCCAAGAAAGGTTCGAAGTTGACCATCCGTTTCTAAGACGGCATATTGATGTGGGCCTAGAAATCTTGTTGGAGAATTCTTCACCCACTCAATTCGTTCTTGGACAACTATCTTCACTTCTTGGCTAATAGAATCTTCCTTAACCTCTTTTGAATCTTCTTCATCATCACTCAAGTAAAAAATTAGAGGTTGTGTGAAATTCACATTAATATCTCCTTCCAAATCTAGTAATGGAGGTTCATGAAGGTCATAGAAGGAATTACCCCAAGTTGGACAAAAAATCTTGAATGATGGAATCCTCTTGATCAATTCCTACCCACTCTTCATTTATCTCCTTGCACTTCATGTTGTGACTTGACATCTTCTTCTTGATTTTGCAATTCTTCTTTCACTCCACACTTTTTGCTTGGTCCCACATATTCATCCACTAGAATTTCTTGCTTGTGGCATGAACGCAATGAAGCTACTTGATCCAAAGCTTTGGCTAAGGTAGACATAACTTGCTCTTCCTTCTTCCAGAACTCTTGTTGTTCTTGAATGAGCATGAAAAGTACTTCTTGTGTGGCTTGATCCATATATGAAGATGAAGATCGGGGTGATAAAGGTTGGCAATCGAGTTCATGAGGATAAGGGTTTTGGTTTTGTATGTAGTGAGGTGATGGTGTGTAAGATTGGTGACTATAAAAGAAAGTGTTTGGGTTCCATTGGGGTGCATTGTGGTGATGGTGTGAAAAAGTCATCAAGAAAATATAAATAAAAACCTACTAAAAAAACAAACAAACAATTAAAAAGAGCTATTTACACTATGGACATATTTACAACAACCAAAAGATATAACACCGTTTGCATTCGCCGGCAATGGCGCCAAATTTGATAGTTGAACATTTCCATCGACTAGGAATTTAATCTCAAAATAAGATTGGTGTTGTAAGTATAGTTCCGAGCCAACATGGAATGCTCAAATTAAATATTCCAATTCAAAACAAAACATATAACCGAGAGTCTTTCAACCTCGGGTCGTTCTCCCTAGGAATGCAAATGAAATGTTACACTTTCGGTTGTTAAGAGGGAAAAGGGGTTTTGTGCAATTAAAGAATGAAAGATTAAAAGAACTAAGCAATAAAAGAACTAAGCAATGCTCAAAATTGTAATTAATGCATGTAAAAAAAGGAAATGAGATCAAAACTAGTGAAAATGCAATAAATGCAATAAAGAACCTTGACTTGGGAATGAGTATCCAAGGAGTCCTATCATCGCCCTAACCACAACTATGGTAATTATCATGAGTCAATTTCGCCTAGTCAACCCCAACCATCGAGGAGTAAGTCAAGCAAGCATAATTGACCTTAATCCATAAGTCCTAACCAACTTACCAAACTAGTTGATAAAAGGCTAGCGTCAATGGAAACAAGAGTCAACTAACTACCCAAGAATCACCACTAAATGTCGGAAATTATGACTCTAGTATCCTAGGAACTCAAACCACAAGTCAAAGTGGAAAAATCTACTCAAAATCTAGAGTTGGCATTTTCACAAACACCTTGTGTGCAAAAAATTAAAACATGGAAAATTGCAAAGTAAAGTGGAAAAATATAACCAACTATCAATAAAATCAGACATAAACAAGCAATCCAGCATAAAGAAAGCATGAAATGTAAAATTCATTAATCTAAACTTCAAGTAACACAGAATTGCAATTTGAACAAAGTAACTTAAACAAAAAGGAAATGAAAGTAAAAGTGCTTTAATTAAAGAGGAAATTGAGAGTACTTACAATTGAAGAAGTAAATTCAAAATCAAAGCTTGCTATAAAATGCTACAATGGAAATTGATAAACCCTAAGAGAGCTTTCTACTCCACACTACTCCTACTCCTATGGAAGCTTCCTAATACTAAGAAAAACTAAACTAAAAGCTAATGTAAGCTCTTATGTTGATATGTGTTGATTCTCCCCTCATATAGCACTTCAAAATCAGTATCCAAGCCTTCCAAAATGGCCCAAAAGGCCTCAGAATTTGAGAAGCACGTGCATCATTAATGAAATCATGTGTTGGGACCTGTGCAGACGCACAGATGCGTGCGTTCGCACAATTGGCTTAATGCTGACCTGTGCGTACGCACAGGTGCGTGCATATGCACACATGGAAATTCTCGGTTGTGTGTGCTTTTCCATGTTTTCTTCATGTTTTCTCCCTTGTGCATGCTTTCTTCCACTTTTGGCTATCCATTCTTGCCTCCAAGGCCTGAACTCACTCACAAACCATATCACAGCATCGAATGACATAAAAGTGGGATTAAAAATCACTAATCTAAGCATTAAAATGCATGTTTTCACATTTAGAATCAAATTAGGGATCAAACACAAAAGTATGCTATTTGAGTGCTTAAGTGTGAGTTCATGTGCTAGAATCCATCCAAATTAAGCCAAAATACATCAAAAAATATGGACTCATCAGAGATATATGGAACATTTTACAACTTTAAGACATAAATGAAAATGATCATGCAATAAGAACAAGAGAACAGACAATACAACATAACAAAAAACAGAAAAATAACATAAGAAAAGAAGATTAAGAGAACGAATCCACCTTTAATGGTGGCGGCTAGTGCTCCTCCTTGAGGATCCAATGTAGTGCTTGATCTCTTCAATGTCACTCCTTTGTCTTTGTTGTTCTTCCCTCATAGCCCTTTGGTCTTCTCTAATTTCATTTGAGGATGGTGGAACGCTCTTGATGCTCCAACCTTAATTGCTCCATATTAGAGCTCAATTCTCCCATGAAAGTATTTAGTTGATCCCAAAACTTTTGGTGGGGGAGGGGAATACATCCTTGAGGCATCTCTAACATGCTCCATCCTTCTTTTAGTGATGGGCTTGTCCACTTTCTATGACAAGTCCAGCTGAATTGCATAGGGAACACATGAGTTCCTCTTCTATTAGGTTTCACCTGTCTTTAGTATCATACTTAAGAGTGGTAGGAGTCATAAAGTAAAGCTTTTACAACACCAAACTTAAGAGTTTTGCTCATCCTCGAGCAAATATGACCAATGGGGAAGATGCTATGGGACCCACTGGTCCTGAGAGGCTAGGAATTTAAGAATCCCTGCCCTCTACATTGGCGTTGAACGCCCAGCCAGTGCTCCCTGCACTGGCTGGGCGTTCAACGCCAGTAACACTCCATCCAGAGTGTTCTATTTTCACTGCTTAACATTTCTGTCTCTGTTTTGACTACTGCATATGATCATGACCCTACAGAAAATAACTAGAAAAACAAAATTACATTAAAGAAAACATAAATAATAACTATGGTTGGGTTGCGTGGTGCATGGCAGAAGTTAACCAATTAAGAGATTTCAAATAAGAGAATAGCGTTGCATGTATAGCTCTTAACCAGCTAAGATCTGCCTCACCAATTTAAAAAGGGTTGTCACAAGTTTTAGAAATAGAAATACTGGGAGTATGAGTCCCAGGTCGTCTCCCAACGAGTTGCAGGAAAGAGTGCTAATTTATTAATCAGAAAATTCCCAGAAAGTTTGAGTTTTGATAATGAATAACTAAATTAATTGAGAATTAAAGTAATAAAAATAAACTAAGAATAATTATTGATATTCCAAATAAAAGGCCTTGACTGGGGGAATAATTAAGTGGAAGTTCTATCCTTGTTGGAATCTTCTCAAGTGTAGTGTAAAGAGGTTGTTGTTCTCACTTGGTTAACCCTTACTGAATAAAGGAAAGAATAATGATTAAACCAACTTTTACCGGCAAATCCTAGTCCTCTCCCCTGGGAAGGTCCAGCGTTAGCAGATACAGAATTAGCCAACAACGTCCAACTTAACTAGGCACTTGAGAATTCTAACTCAAGTGTCTCCTCTTAATCAATCCCCATGTCAAGTAGAGGATCTACTCCATTGACATGAAATTAATAATCATAAAAATATAAGGAGATATAATTAAATAAAATAAAATAGAGAATTAAAATTAATTAAAAATAAAAATAACTCTATATATTAATAAACTCAAAATGTAACATACTTATTTTAATAGAGTCAATAATCAACTGAAAAGAGTAAAGAATAAGGAAACAAACTAAAGTAGTATCTTTACGGAGGTAATAGCTCTTCAACATTCACAATCCAAAGCAAAAGCATAAACTATCATTGTAACACTAATCTAGATTCAGATCTAAAACTAAAGTAATCCTAATGTGATGAATCTGAATGTGTGTGGATGTGTGTTGAGTCTCTGCATGTTCCCTCGCTTTATTCTGTGTTTCTGGGCCAAAAATTAAGTTAAAATGCGGCCCAAAATCGCCCCCAGCGTATTCTGTAATTTCTGCAGATCGCGCAGGTCACGCGTATGCATCGTCTACGCGTTCGCGTCGTTCAACGATTTTCCTTGTCACGCGTTCGCGTTGTCCACGCGTTCGCGTTGTTCACACGTTCACGTCATTCGTGCAGATTCCAATCCACGCGTTTGCGTCAGGCACGCATTTGCGTCGCTGCGATTTCTTCTTTTCGCGCGCTAGCATGGGCCATGGGCTCGCGTCATTGTTCGCTGGTCATCTCCTTGGTTTCTTGTGTTCCTTCCATTTTTGCAAGCTTCCTCTCTATTCTCTAAGCCATTCCTGCCCTCTGAGGCCTGAAACACTAAACACACGGATCACGGCATCGAATGGTATAAAAGAGGATAAAAATACATAATTAAAAGATCTCTAAGAAGCAAGTTTTCAACCATGGAACAATTTTGGGAAGGAATTGTAAATACATGCTAATCATATGAATAAGTGGGTAAAGACTTGATAAAACCACACAATTAAACACAATATAAATCATAAAATAATGGTTTATCAACCTCCCCATACTTAAACATTAGCATGTCCTCATGCTTAGTTGAAGGAGATAAAATAAATGAGTAGGGAAATGCAAAACTCATGAAATGCAATGCAACCTATATATATGAATGCGACTATATGATTCTTGTTTACTTGGTTAAAATAAATAAGCTCTTCAAGATTAACATAAATTTAATTTTTACTAACTCAATTTATATAGTAAAAACAGGTAACATTGTAAGAAGACAGCTCATGAAAGTAGGGAACATAGAATTAAGCATTGAACCCTCACTGATGGTGTATGTGCACTCTAGTCTCTCAAGTGTATAGGGTAATCACTCTACTCTTCTCTAATCATGCTTTCTAAATTTTGTTCTTCACCTAACCAATCAACAATATTTAATGTACCAATGCAAATATCATGAGGTTTTTTCAAGGTTGTAATGGGGCTAAGATAAGGGTAAGGGTATATATATATATATATGGCTAAGTGAGCTATTGAATTGAATCTTTGACTAGTCTAAGCTTTTGCCTAACATACATATACTCTATATAACTCTAGAATCATTCCTAGTTACCCAAAAATTTCCCATTTTGCATTACATACTCATGCATCAACTTTCTTTTAATTTTTATCACATATGCATTGATCTTTGAACTTAACTTAATTTGGAATTGGGGTAATTTTGTCCCCTTATATATTTATTTATTGAATATTTTTGGAAATTTTTTTTAAACATGAAAATAAACATAGCTTATCAATGCACATGAAATTTTAATTTTTCTAGTTTCACATGAGTAGGTACCCAAATTCGCATTATTTTTTCATGACACATTCCCTTATTAACCCTTGTTTCCACAATTCTCCCATACTTAATTAACACACAATTTCTATCTTAAGCTAACCAAAGATTCAATTGGGATATTTAATTATTTTTCCGCTTAAGGCTAGTAATGTGGTAAAATATAGAACAGATGGGATAAAAAGGCTCAAAATGGCAAACAAAGGTAATTTAAAGGGTAGGCTTATTTGGGATAAGTGAGCTAAAATCAAATAATGGCCTCAATCATATGCATGCATATAACATATTAAACATTGGACATATAGGATGAAACAAGATAAAGATTACAATCATAGAGAAGTAAACACACAAGATTAAAATATTTATGGTTAAATAATGTAACCATATAATTAAGCTCAAATCTCACAGGTTGTGTGTTCTTAGCTTTTTAAACTATGTTCCAAATACAACTTCAAACAAATTTAATCACAAAAGTTTTGATTTAAGTTAGTGAAATTTTTCAAAAATAGGGTCTTAGAAGAAACTTATTATCTTCAATCAAGTAGAACATGCATTCAAATAACCTATTTCTATGCAATCTATCCTATTATGGACAAAAGAAAAATTAACTAAATATCCTATTTTATTGGTGTTTAGGGAAGAGAATTTACCTCCGAAAGTCAGGTACTGACCGACCTCCCCACACTTAAGGCTTTGCAATGTCCTCGGTGCCATCTGTCAGGAACAAAGGGGGGCTGGTAGCAGTATCTCCACCATCGGGACTGTCATGGCTCCCTGTGCTGGTAAATGAAGTGGAGTCCGGGGTGTTTGGGTCTTTGCCAGGTCTGTAGTTTCCCATAAATAGCTCCTTAAGGTATGTGAATTGGTGCTGGTTACGGCGCTCTCTTAGCTTTGCTTTGTGTTCCTACCGATCCAACCTTCCAAATATTTGATGGAGCAGTTGGTTTGTTGTAGGTGCTTGTGGTATGGAAAAAGAGGGGATGTCTTCTGCTGGTTCTGTGCTTCGGTTGATAGTGGCTACTGGAGGTCTGATATATTTCCCGTTAGGGATGTGTTGATCATCCCGTGGAAGCATGGCTTTGGTGTTCCCAGCTCTATAGGAGACTCCAGCTGCTGAGACGAGATCTGAAACCAAGGCGGGAAAAGGTAAGTTGCCCGCTATCTGTACGTGTCCCATAGCACCCTGAATGTGTCTTGGTAAGTTTATCCATGTCCGCAGTGAAGGAGGACTCATCAGTGCTCGGAAAGACGTAATGGGACATAATCTGTGCCCATACTCGAGCCTCCAAGGTAAGTACTGAAGCCGATATCCCTTTAGGTTGGGATGGATGGTACCCGTAGATCCATCTGCTGCCAGGTTGTGCGATAACTCTGAGAACGGCGTTCCAGTCAAATTGGTATGTCTGGCGCTTGAGTGAGGCTTCTTGGAATGCGTCCAATCCTTCTGGAGTAGGGGGAAGGTCTAAAGCTTGTTGAATGGCCTCTTCAGTTATGGGTACTTGCTTCTGACGGACATAAACAGACTGCATGGTTGGCATGTGAAAGTTGGAGTAGAATTCTACTACCCATGATAGGTTAACCTGCTGTGGCTGTCTCCATAGGAATTCCCATTGTCTTCGCTCAATGTGGGGCTCAACAAATTCAACAATTTAGGTAGGGAGGATAAGAAGATACTCATTGTTATAATTCCTTGCTGCCAGGATGGGGAACATCTGCTCACAGTAGCGGTTAGTGAACCGCGCAGTGTCCTTTGCTGGGAAGGCTTTTTCTTTTTCATCGACCTTAATGATCCTCTTGATTCGTTTTGTTGAGGGTGTCACCACTGTTGAAGATGGCTCTGCCACTAATGCTCTTTTTGTTCCTCTCCTTGCTGGTGGTTTGGGAGTAGCTTTCTCTTTACCTTTCTTGGTGGCCATCCTGAAAAAGGAAAAAGAAAGTAATATGTAAGACTAAGGGTTCGAGCAAGGGAGCGAACATTAAGGATGGTAATCAATGCACAAAAAAGAAGGATGTCGTTAACACATGGTCTAGACTGCATGTGAAAAGTTCATCAAAGGTAATATTACAAGTGCATGTGATGGCAATTAAATGCAAGATGTTTATTGGCATGCTGGCAAAGGCATGAGTAGCATAGATCAAACATTCAATGTCCAAGTTAGATTACCAAGTCTTTCAAACTAATAATCTGTTTTTATTAACAATCATATTTAATTAATAAAATAGAAAAGGGGTTTTGTGAAAAATAGGCATTAAAGTAGTAGAATAGAATAAATTAAAATAATGCACAATGCCATACGGGCTTTTTCACAAACACTTGGCATGCATGTTGAATATGTTATTGAAAGTAGTAAATTTGAACATGCAAGCAATCCTTATTAAAAGTGATATATAATTATCAAACAATTCCACAATAATTCACAAGCAAAATATAAAAGATAATAATCACCTAGTTAACTATCAAACACCAATTAAAAGAATAAAAAGAAAAGAAAAGAAAGAAAAGGAAAAATATAGATCATGAAAGTGAAAAGAAAAATAAAACATAAATAAAAGAAAAGTAAAAAGTAAAGAAAGAAAGAAAAGAACCTTGATAATGGATGTGAAAAATAAGGGAGGAGAAAGTAAAAAGTGATAATGATTAGAGAAGGAAGACAGGGGAAGAAAGAAATAATAAGGGAAAAGAAAAATTAGGAATTGGGGAAGAAAAGATAAGATATTTTTGGCTGATCTAGATAATCTATGCGCCGCATGTGACGCGGACGCGTGGTGTGCGATTTTTGTCAAGTGACACGAACGCGTGGGTCACGTGGTCGCGTGACTTTATTTGTGTGCATGGCGCGAGAGCAGCTGCGCGTTCGTGCAAGTCTCTGTCTCAAACTCATTTTGCCAAAATTTTTGGGTGACGCGATCGCGTGGGTGACGCGATCACGTGAATGGCCATATTTGGAGGATGACGCGGCCGCGTGGGGCACGCGGTCGCGTGATGGGGCTGGTGCTTCCAGCATCATTCCAGCCCAGCTCCATCATAACTCCCTGCCATACACCTCTTTTACGCCGAATTTTTGGGGCACGCATTTGCGTGGGTGACGCGGACGCGTGGAAGGCTCGTTTCCAAAATGACGCGGTCGCGTCATTGACGCGGTCGCGTCATTGACACGGTCACGTGGGCATGTTTGTGCCTAAGGCATGCCTCCAGCCACGCTTTCGCGTGACTTTCTGTCCAATTCTCTTTTCTTCAAAAAGCGTGTGTTTTTTTTTTTTTTATAAAATTAAAATATATGCAGAATGCAAATGCAACTATGAACTATATGCAGCTATATGCAGAAATTTATGAAAAGAGTCATTAACACCATAAAAATAGAAATAAAGTGAAATAAATCCAAGACTGAAACGGAACGATCATACAATAGTGGGTTGTCTCCCACCTAGCACTTTGCTTTTACGTCCTTAAGTTGGACGCTCATCAGGCTCATTCTGCATCTGTTGGTGGGTCTTCCAAGAGGAAAACCTCTAGTTCTTTGTGATCCTTCATCTTCTCACCATGATAAAGCTTCAGGCAATGTCCATTGACCTTCAGAAATTTGGAGCTAGTAGGATGACGCAGGTGGAAAACTCTGTATGGCTTTGCCTTTTCTACTCTGTAGGGGTCTTCCCATCTTGATCTTAGTTTACCTGACATAAGCCTCAGTCTAGAGTTATAAAGAAGAACTAACTCCCCTGGTCTGAATTCTCTCCTTTTTATATGCTTGTCGTGGACAGCCTTCATCTTTTCTTTGTATCTCCTAGAGTTGTCATATGCTTCTAGGCGAAGATTCTCCAGTTCTGCTAGTTGTAGTTTTCTTTCAGCACCAGCTTTTTCAAGATTCATGTTGCAGTCCCGCACAACCCAGAAAGCCTTGTGTTCCACCTCTACTGGGAGGTAGCAAGCCTTTCCGTATACCAAGCGGAAGGGGCTCATCTCAATGGGTGTCTTGTACACTGTTCTATATGCCCATAGTGCATCTTGTAGCCTGGCACTCCAGTCCTTCCTATGAGGTTTTACTATCTTTTCCAGAATATGCTTAATTTCTCTGTTAGAGACTTCTACTTGCCCATTGGTCTGGGGATGATAAGCTGTTGCTACTTTGTGAATTATCCCATGCTTCTTCAATAATCCTGTTAGTCTCCTGTTACAAAAATGGGTGCCTTGATCGCTCACGATTGCTCGTGGTGATCCAAAACGGCAAATAATATGATTTCTAACAAAGGAAACAACAGTGTTAGCAACATCAGTACGGGTAGGAATTGCTTCCACCCATTTAGAGACATAATCTATAGCTAACAGTATATAAAGGTAACCATTAGAATTTGGAAATGGACCCATGAAGTCAATGCCCCAAACATAAAAAATTTCACAGAAAAGCATAATCTGTTGAGGCATCTCATCCCTCTTGGATATATTACCAAACCTTTGGCATAGGGAACAAGATTTACAAAATTCAGCAGCGTCTTTAAAAAGAGTAGGCCACCAGAATCCACAGTCTAGAATTTTTCTAGCTGTTCTTTGAGGGCCAAAATGTCCTCCACTCTCAGATGAGTAGCATGCCTCTAAAATGGATTGGAATTCTGGTTGAGGCACACACCGTCTAATTACCTGGCCAGCACCACACCTCCATAAATATGGATCATCCCATATAAAATATTTAGACTCGCTTTTCAGCTTGTCTCTTTGATGCTTAGTAAAATTTGGAGAAAAAGTGTGGTTAACTAGATATTTAGCTACAGGTGCATACCAAGGGACTATCTCAGATACCACATGTAAGCTATCAAATGGAAAATTATCATTTATAGGAGTGGGATAATCCTTAATGTGTTCAAGGTGACTCAAGTGGTCTACCACTAAATTCTGGTTACCACTCCTATCCTTAATTTCTAAATTAAATTCTTGCAGCAGCAGTATCCAACGTATAAGCCTTGGTTTGGATTCCTTTTTAGCTAATAAGTATTTTAGAGCTGCATGATCTGAGTACATTACTACCTTAGTACCAAGTAAATAGACTCGGAATTTATCCGGAGCAAAAATAATAGCTAGAAGCTCTTTTTCAGTAGTGGTGTAATTAGATTGAGCAGCATCTAAAGTCTTAGATGCATAAGTAATTACAAAAGGATCCTTACCTTCGCGCTGAGCCAGCGCCGCTCCTACTACATGGTTGGAAGCATCACACATAATTTCAAGTGGCTGGCTCTAGTCTGGTCCTCTTACAATTGGAGCTTGAGTCAGAGCGATCTTCAGCTTATCAAATGCTTGCATACAGCTCTCACTAAACTCGAACTCAATATCTTTCTGTAGCAATCTGGATAAAGGCAATGCTACCTTACTGGAGTCCTTAATAAATCTCCTGTAAAAACATGCGTGGCCAAGGAATGAACGGACTTCCCTCACGGAGGAGGGGTAAGGTAAACTAAAAATAACCTCCACCTTTGCTGGATCTACAGAAATGCCAGTATTAGACATAACATGTCCTAGTACAATTCCTTGTTTTACCATAAAGTGACATTTTTCAAAATTTAATACAAGGTTTGTACTAACACATCTATCTAACACTCTAGATAAACTATCCAAGCAAAGGCTAAATAAATCACCATATACGCTAAAATCATCCATAAAACCCTCCATACAGTTCTCAATAAGATCTAAAAAGATACTCATCATGCATCTTTGGAAAGTAGCAGGTGCATTACACAAGACAAAAGGCATTCTTTTATAAGCATACATTCCAAAGGGACATGTAAAAGTGGTCTTCTCCTGATCTTCAGAAGCTATATGAATTTGAAAGTATCCTGTATAGCCATCTAAAAAACAATAATGAGATTTACCTGACAGGTGATCAAGCATTTGATCAATGAATGGCAAGGGGTAATGATCCTTGCGAGTGGCTTGGTTGTGACTCCTATAGTCAATGAAAACTCTCCATGAATTCTGCACTCTAGTTGTCAGGAGCTCTCTATGCTCATTTCTTACTGTTGTGACTCCAGACTTCTTTGGCACCACTTGAACTGGACTAACCCATTCGCTATCTGAGATGGAGTAAATGATATCTGCTTCAAGTAGCCTGGTCACTTCCTTCTTGACAACTTCTAAGATGGTGGGATTCAATCTTCTTTGAGGCTGACAGACAAGCTTTGCTCCCTCTTCTAAGAATATTCTATGCTCACAAATTTGGGACTGATGCCTACTATATCCACCAAGCTCCATCCAATTGCTTTCTTGTGTTTTCTCAGCACACTGAGCAGTTGCTCTTCTTGTTGAGAAATGAGTTCCTGTGCAATGATAACTGGAAACTTCTGCTTGTCCTCAAGGTAAGCATACTTCAGGTATGGAGGGAGCGGCTTTAATTCTAATTTCTGCTCATAGCTAGGCTCTGGATCATCTGGGGCTGGTGATAATGGTAAAGTGTTCTCATTATTTTCAGAAAGTGTCCTCACACTTGGACCTTGCTCCATGTACTTCTCTTCTGATTCTTCCTAGTGAACTTCAGCCACAGTTTCATTAATAATGTCACATTGGAAGATAGAATAATCTTTCGTAGGATGCTTCATAGCTTCATTTAAACTGAAACTCACTGTTTTGCCATCTATCTCAAAGGAGTAAGTTCCTGAGAATGCATCCAGCTTGAACTTTGAAGTCTTCAGGAATGGTCTTCCAAGCAGGATTGATGATGTTCTTCCTGAGTCATTAGGGGGCATTTCTAGGATGTAGAAATCAATGGGAAATGTGAGCCCCTTAATGCTCACTAATACATCTTCATCAATTCCAACTACTGTAATAATGCTTTTATCTGCTAACACAAAACGAGCTGCTGACCTTTTTAAGGGAGGGAGCCTCAAAGTATCATATATAGATAAAGGCATTATATTAACAAACACTCCTAAATCACACATACAGTCAGAAAATATCACACCTCCAATGGTACATTTAACTATACATGGACCTGGATCACTACATTTCTCAGGTATACCTCCCATCAAAGCAGATATAGAACTATCTAAAGGAATAGTTTCTAATTCATTAATCTTATCTTTATTTATGCACAAATCCTTTAGAAACTTTGTGTATTTAGGTACCTGTTGAATAACATCAAAAAGGGGAACAGTTACCTCGACTTTTTTGAATATTTCTACCATTTTGGGATCAAGTTCCATCTGCTTTCTGGGCTTCCTTGCAAGTTATGGAAAGGGGATAGGATGGGTGCGATTTACAGCTTCTGCATCCCTTGGTGCTTCATTCTGTGGTTGAGCCTCCTCTTCTTCAACTATGTCTTGTACGTCCTCTTCCTCTTCAGCATCTTCCACTTCCACCATATCCTCTGCTGGCACGTGTTCTGGTGGGCTTGGCTCCTCATAGTTCCTCTCCTGTAATATGGTTCCAGACCTCAAAGTGATGGCATTGATGCCACCTTTGGGATTATGCAGTGGTTGAGAAGGAATTTCACTGGAGCTTGAAGGTTGATGTGTGGAATTAAGTGATGAATCCATCCGAGAGACGAGAGCTTGTAAAGTGGCAGTCAAGCCATTCAGACTAGAGTTCAGCTGCGCCTGCATGTCCTGTTGCCCTTGCGCAAGAGAATGGAGCATCTCGTCATTTGATGAGGAATTAGAATAAGTGATCTGAGGAACTTGTTGTTGGTTGTGCTGGGTTCCTTGTGATTGTCTTAGGTGAGGTGCTCTGTAAGGTTGGTTCTGATTCTGCTGTCTATTATTGTTATTGTTATTCCACCTGTAGTTTCCATTGTTGTCTCTGCCTCCTCTGTTATAGTTGTCCCTCCAACCTTGGTTGGAGTTGTCTTCCCATCCTTGGTTATAGTTTCCACCTTGGTTGTAGTTGCCACCTTGTTGATTGTATCCTTGATTTGGGTGGTCATAGAAGTTATGAGTGGCTGCCACAGTGTTGTCTTCCTGTTGGAGCTGCGGACATTCATCAGTATAATGACTATAATCAGCAAAGATCCTGCACACTCTTTGTGGAACCAACTGTTGGCTTTGCTGTGGCGGGGAAGGCTGAGCTTTTTGTGCTTGTTGTTGATTCAACTGCATTTGTTTCAGTAGGTTGGTCATTTCACATATACTCTGTGTGAGAGCAGTAGTTTCAATGCTAGAAGAAACTTCGGCAACAGCCTTGGGATGGTTGCGCCTCTGTCTGTGATTCCTAGTGGACTCAGCTAAGTCGCTGATCAGCTGCCATGCTTCATCTACGGTTTTGTACTTTTTCAAAGAACCATTACTAGCACCTTCCAGTGTAGTCTTATCCTGGGGGTTCATGCCTTGAGTGAAGTAGCTGATCAATACTAGTCTATCAATCATGTGATGGGGACATGCGTCTAGGAGATTGTTGAAGCGCTCCTGGTGCACGAAATTGTGATGTCCAGGCTCAACCTATTCCTGGCACGTGAGCAACTTGGTATGCGTAATCGTGATTACACATTCATAATTTGTCACAACTTCGATACAACTAACCAGCAAGTGCACTGGGTCATCCAAGTAATACCTTACGTGAGTAAGGGTCGAATCCCACGGAGATTGTTGGTATGAAGCAAGCTATGGTCACCTTGCAAATCTCAGTTAGGCAGATATAAAGTGACAATGGTGTTTTTGAATATTATATAATAAAATAGGGATAGAGATACTTATGTAATTCATTGGTAGGAATTTCAGATAAGCGAATGGAGATACTTTCGTTCCTCTGAACCTCTGCTTTCCTGCTGTCTTCATCCAATCAGTCTTACTCCTTTCCATGGCTGGCTTTATGTGATACATCACCACTGTCAATGGCTACTTTCGGTCATCTCTCGGGAAAATGATCCAATGCCCTGTCACGGCACGGCTAATCGTCTAGAGGCATCACCCTTGCCAATGGCTTCATCTTATCCTCTCAGTGAATAATATGCTCACGCACCCTGTCACGGCACGGCTATTCATCTGTCGGTTCTCGATCATGCTGGAATAGGATTTACTATCCTTTTGCGTCTGTCACTAATGCCCTGCAATCGCGAGTTAGGAGCTCGTCACAGTCATTCAATCATTGAATCCTACTCAGAATACCACAGACAAGGTTTAGACTTTCCGGATTCTCTTGAATGCCGCCATCATTCTAGCTTACGCCATAAAGATTCTGGTTAGGAGATCTAAGATATATTCATTCTAGCTTATTTCATGTAGAACGGAAGTGTTTGTCAGGCACGTGTTCATAGGGGAGAATGGTGATGAGCGTCACACATAATCATCACCTTCATCACGTTCTTGGGTGCGAATGGATATCTTAGAAGCGAAATAAGAAGAACTGAATAGAAAACAGTAGTACTTTGCATTAATCTTTGAGGAACAGCAGAGCTCCACACCTTAATCTATGGAGTGTAGAAACTCTACCGTTAAAAATACATAAGTGAAGGTCCAGGCATGGCCGAGATGGCCAGCCCCCCTGATTTAAGAACCAGGCGTCCAAAGATGATCCTAAGATCCTAAGATCCTAAGATGATCAAAAGATGCCTAATACAATAGTAAAAGGTCCTATTTATAATAAACTAGCTACTAGGGTTTACATGAGTAAGTAATTGATGCATAAATCCACTTCCTGGGCCCACTTGGTGTGTGCTTGGGCTGGGCTTTGAGTGTTACACGTGTAGAGGTCTTGCTTGGAGTTGAACGCCAGCTTTTGTGCCAGTTTGGGCGTTCAACTCTGGTTTTGGCTCCTTTTCTGGCGCTGGACGCTAGATTTGGGTAGAAAGCTGGCGTTGAACACCCGTTTACGTCGTCTATTCTTGCCCAAAGTATGGACTATTATACATTGCTAGAAAGCCCTGGATGTCTACTTTCCAACGGAATTAGAAGCTCGCCATTTTGAGTTCTGTAGCTCCAGAAAATCCACTTTGAGTGCAGGGAGGTCAGAATCCAACAGCATCAGCAGTCCTTCTTCAACCTCTGAATCTGATTTCTGCTCAAGTCCCTCAATTTCAGCCAGAAAATACCTGAAATCACAGAAAAACACACAAACTCATAGTAAAGTCCAGAAATGTGAATTTAACATAAAAACTAATGAAATCATTCCTAAAAGTAACTAGATCCTACTAAAAACATACTAAAAACAATGCCAAAAAGCGTATAAATTATCCTCTCATCACAACACCAAACTTAAATTGTTGCTTGTCCCCAAGCAACTGAAAATCAAATAGGATAAAAAGAAGAGAATATACTATAAATTCTAAACTATCAATGAAACATAGCTCCAATCAAATGAGCGGGACTTATAGCTTTTTGCCTCTTGAATAGTTTTGGCATCTCACTTTATCCATTGAGGTTCAGAATGATTGGCATCTATAGGAACTCAGAGTTCAGATAGTGTTATTGATTCTCCTAGTTCAGTATGATGATTCTTGAACACAACTATTTTATGAGTCTTGGCCGTGGCCCTAAGCACTTTGTTTTCCAGTATTACCACCGGATACATAAATGCCACAGACACATAACTGGGTGAACCTTTTCAGATTGTGACTCAGCTTTGCTAAAGTCCCCAATTAGAGGTGTCCAGGGTTCTTAAGCACACTCTCTTTTTTTTTTTTTTGCTTTGGACCTTGACTTTAACCGCTCAGTCTCAAGTTTTCACTTGACACCTACACGCCACAAGCACATGGTTAGGGACAGCTTGGGTTAGCCGCTTAGACCAGGATTTTATTCCTTTAGGTCTTCCTATCCACTGATGCTCAAAGCCTTGGGATCCTTTTTATTTGCCCTTGCCTTTTGGTTTTAAGGGTTATTGGCTTTTTCTGCTTGCTTTTTCTTTTTCTTTCTTTTTTTTTCTATTTTTTTTGCCTATTTTTGTTTTCTGCAAGCTTTGTTCTTTGCTGCTTTTTCCTGCTTCAAGAATCATTTTTATGATTTTTCAGATTATCAAATAACATGTCTCCTAGTCATCATTCTTTCAAGAGCCAACATATTTAACATTCTTAAACAATAACTTCAAAAGACATATGCACTGTTCAAGCATACATTCAGAAAACAAGAAGCATTGTCACCACATCAATATAATTAAGCTAAGTTCAAGGATAAATTTGAAACTCATGTACTTCTTGTTCTTTTGAATTAAAACATTTTTCATTTAAGAGAGGTGATGGATTCATAGGACATTCATAACTTTAAGACATAGTAACTACTACTAATGATCATGTAATGAAGACACAAACACATATAAGCACATAACATAGAAAACGAAAAACAGAAGAATTAAGAACAAGGAATGAATCCACCTTAGTGATGGTGGCATTTCCTTCTTGAGGAACTAATGATGTCCTTGAGCTCTTCTATGTCTCTTCCTTGTCTTTGTTGCTCCTCCTTCATTGCTTTTAAATCTTCTCTGATTTCATGAAGGATGATGGAGTGCTCTTGATGTTCCACCCTTAGTTGCTTCCAATAATTGTGTGGAAGAAAATGTATCCCCTGAGGTATCTCAGGGATCTCTTGATTTGCAGTCAAATGTTCTACCACTGAGCTATAGACCCTTGATGGAAGCTTTTGTCTTCCCTTTCCTCTTTCTAGAGGTTTCTATGGCCTTAGGTGCCATCAATGGTTATGGAAAAAACAAAAAAGCTATGCTTTTACCACACCAAACTTAGAATGTTGCTCGCCCTCGAGCAAAATAAGAAAGAAAAGAAGAATAAGAAGAAGATATGGAGGAGATGGATGGGAGTGTGTATTTGGCCATATGGGTGGGATTGGGTGGGAGAGAGATGTTGAATTTTGAAGGTAGTGGGTGTATGGATGTGAGTGGTAAAAGGAAAACAGAAAGGATGATCATGAATGGAAAGAGAGATGATGAGGTAGGTGGGGATCCTGTGGGGTCCACAGATCCTGAGATGATCCTGTGGGGTCCACAGATCCTGAGGTGTCAAGGCATTTACATTCCTGCACCAATTTAGGCATGTAAAATGCCCTTGCACACAACTCTGGGCGTTCAGCACCAGGTTGGTGCCCATTTTGGGCGTTCAAAGCCCATTTGCTGCCATTTCTGGCATTGAACGCCAGAACCATGCTTGTTCTGGGCGTTCAGCGCCAGAACCATGCTCTATTCTGGTGTTTGAACGTCAGACAGATGCTCCTCCAGGGTGTGATTTTTCTTCTGCTGTTTTTGATTCTGTTTTTGATTTTTTTGTTTGTTTTGTGACTCCACATGATCATGAACCTATAAAGACATATAACTAAGAAAAATATAGTTAGATAAATAAAAATTGGGTTGCCTCCCAACAAGCGCTTCTTTAATGTCAATAGCTTGACAGTGGGCTCTCATGGAGCCTCACGGATGTTCAGAGCATTGTTGAGACTCTCCAACACCAAACTTAGAGTTTGGATATGGGAGTTCAACACCAAACTTAGAGTTTGGTTGTGGCCTCCCAACACCAAACTTAGAGTTTGACTGTGGGGGCTTTGTTTGACTCTGCTTTGGGAGAAGCTTTTTCTGCTTCCTCTCCATGGATGCAGAGAGAGATCCTTGATTTGTAAACACAAGGTTGTCCCCATTCAATTGAAGGATCAATTCTCCTCTGTCCACATCAATTACAGCTCTTGCTGTGGCTAGGAAAGGTCTTCCTAGGATGATGGATTCATCCTCTTCCTTCCCAGTATCCAGGACTATGAAATCAGCAGGGATGTAAAGGTCTTCAACCTTTACTAACACGTCCTCTACTTGTCCATAAGCCTGTTTTCTTGAACTGTCTACCATCTCTAATGAGATTTTAGCTGCTTGCACCCCATAGATTTCCAGTTTCTCTATTACAGAGAGGGGCATGAGGTTTATTCCTGAACCAAGGTCACACAGAGCCTTAAAGATCATGGTGCCTATGGTACAAGGTATTATGAACTTTCCAGGATCCTGTCTCTTCTGAGGCAATGATCACTTAGTTCATTGATGAACAAGGGAGGTTCAACTTCCCAAGTATCAATGCCAAATAATTGGGCATTCAGCTTCATGATTGCACCAAGAAACTTGGCAGTTTGCTCTTCAGTAATATCCTCATTCTCTTCAGAAGAGGAATACTCATCAGAGCTCATGAAGGGCATAAGGAGGTTCAATGGAATCTCTATGGTCTCTAGATGAGCGTCAAAGTCCTTTGGTTCCTCAGAGGGAAGCTCCTTATTGATCACTGGACGTCCCAGGAGGTCTTCCTCCTTGGGATTCACGTCCTCCACTCCCCTTGTAGGTTCGGCCATGGTGCTTATGTCAATGGCCTTGCACTCTCCTTTTGGGTTCTCTTCTGTATTGCTTGGGAGAGTACTGGGAGGGATTTCAGTGATCCTTTTACTCAGCTGGCCCACTTGTGCTTCCAAATTTCTAATGGAAGACCTTGTTTCATTCATGAAACTTACAGTGGCCTTAGACAGATCAGAGACTAAGTTTTCCAAATTAGAAGTGTTTTGTTCAGAGTTCTCTGTCTGTTGCTGAGTGGATGATGGAAAAGGTTTATTATTGCTAAACCTGTTTCTTCCACCATTATTAAAGCCTTGTTGAGGCTTTTGATCCTTCCATGAGAAATTTGGATGATTTCTCCATGATGAGTTATAGGTGTTTCCATAAGGTTCACCTAAGTAATTCACCTCTGCTATTGCAGGGTTCTCAGGATCATAAGCTTCTTCTTCATAAGAAGCCTCTTGAGTACTGTTGGATGCAGCTTGCACTCCATTCAGACTCTGAGAGATCATATTGACTTGCTGAGTCAATATTTTATTCTGAGCCAATATGGCATTCAGAGTATCAATTTCAAGAACTCCCTTCTTCATAGGCATCCCATTATTCACAGGATTCCTTTCAGAAGTGTACATGAACTGGTTATTTGCAACCATGTCAATGAGTTCTTGAGCTTCTGCAGGAGTTTTCTTTAGGTGAATGGATCCACCTGCAGAGGTATCCAATGACATCTTAGATAACTCAGACAGACCATCATAGAATATATCCAGGATGGTCCATTCTGAAAGCATGTCAGAAGGACACTTTTTGGTCAGTCCTTTGTATCTCTCCCAAGCTTCATAGAGGGATTCACCTTCCTTCTGTCTGAAGGTTTGAACATCCACTCTAAGCTTACTAAGCTTTTGAGGAGGAAAGAACTTGGCTAAGAAGGCCTTGACCAGCTTATCCCATGAGTTCAGGCTATCCTTAGGTTGAGAATCCAACCATAGTCTAGCTCTGTCTCTTATAGCAAAAGGGAAAAGCATGAGCCTGTAGACTTCAGGATCTACTCCATTAGTCTTAACAGTATCACATATCTGCAAGAATTCAGTTAAGAACTGAAAAGGATCTTCAGATGGAAGTGCATGAAACTTGCAGTTTTGCTGCATCAGAGAAACTAATTGAGGTTTCAGCTCAAAGTTGTTTGCTCCAATGGCAGGAATGGAGATGCTTCTTCCATGTAAATTGGAATTAGGTGCAGTAAAGTCACCAAGCATCCTCCTTGCATTATTATTATTTTCGGCTCCCATCTCCTCTTCCTGTTCGAAAATTTCTGAAAGGTTATCTCTGGATTGTTGTATTTTAGCTTCTCTTAGTTTCCTTTTTAGAGTTCTTTCAGGTTCTGGATCTGCTTCCACAAGAATGTTCTTGTCCTTGCTCCTGCTCATATGACAAAGAAGAGGGCACACAAAAATAATAACAATAGGGATCCTCTTTACCACAGTATAAAGGTCCTTATGTGAGTAGAAGAAAAGAAGAAGAGGAAATTCGAACACAGATGGAAGAGAGGGTTCGAATTTAGTGAGTGATGTGAAGGAAAGATGTTAGTATATCAATAAACAAATAGAAGAAGATGAGAGGGAGAAGTGAATTTTCGAAAACAATTTTTGAAAAAGAGTTAGTGATTTTTGAAAATAGTTTTTGAAAAATGTTAGTAGTTTTTCGAAAATTAAGATTTAAAAATTAAAATAATAGTTAATTAAAAAGAAATTTTGAAAAAGAAGGAAGGGATTTTTGAAAATGAGAGAGAGAGTTAGTTAGGTAATTTTGAAAAAGATAAGAAACAAACAAAAAGTTAGTTAGTTAGTTGAAACAAATTTTGAAAAGATAAGAAGTTAGGAAGTTAGAAAAGATATTTTGAAATCAAATTTTTTTGAAAAAGATAAGATGAGAAGATATTTTTGAAATTAGTTTTGAAAAAGATTTGATTTTTAAAATCTCAATTAATGACTTGATTCATAAGAAATCACAAGATATGATTCTACAACTTAAAGTTTGAATCTTTCTTAACAAGCAAGTACCAAACTTCAAATTTTTGAATCAAAACATTAATTGATTATGTTATTTTCGAAAATTTGATATAAAAATAAGAAAAAGATTTTTGAAAAATATTTTTGGAATTTTCGAAAATAACTAAGAATTTTGAAAAAGATTTGATTTTTGAAAAAGATAAGATTTTCAAATTGAAAATTTGATTTGACTCATAAGAAACAACTTGATTTTAAAATTTTTTGAAAAAGTCAACTCAAATTTTCGAATTTGATGAGAGAAAAAGGGAAAGATATTTTTTTTATTTTTGAAATTTTTTTGATGAGAGTGAAAAACATGAAAATTATGCAATGCCTGAAATTTTTAGATCAAAACATGTGATGCATGCAAGAATGCTATGAATGTCAAGATGAACACCAAGAACACTATGAAGATCATGATGAACATCAAGAACACAATTTTGAAAAATTTTTAATGCAAAGAAAACATGCAAGACACCAAACTTAGAATTCTTTAATGCTTAGACAATAAGAATTCAAGAATGCATATGAAAAACAAGAAAAGACACAAAACATGCAAATGCAAAGATCAAACAAGAAGACTTACCAAGAACAACTTGAAGATCATGAAGAACACTATGAATGCATGATATTTTCGAAAAAAAAAATGCAAGATGCATATGCAATTGACACCAAACTTATAACATGACTCAAGACTCAAACAAGAAACACAAAATATTTTTGATTTTTATGATTTTATGAATTTTTTTGGATTTTTATTTTATATTTTTCGAAAATTATATGAAAAAGAAAAAATAAGGATTCCAAAATTTTTAACATGAATTCCAGGAATCTTGCATTCTTAGTCTAAAGCTTCAGTCCAGGAATTAGACATGGCTCACTAGCCAGCCAAGCTTTCAATGAAAGCTCCAGTCCAAAACACTAGACATGGCCAATGGCCAGCCAAGTTTCAGCATTTAACACCAGAGTATATTGCTCTTGATAACAAATTGCAAGCCTCAGTCCAAATAAATTTAGACATGGCTTTACAGCCAGCCAGGCTTCAACATGCTTCATGAAACACTAGAATTCATTCTTAAAAATTCTGAAGACAAATAGATTTTTGAAAATATTTTTATTTTTATTTTTATTTTTTTTTCTAAAACAGATGAAAAATTTTTGAAAACAAAACAAAAAGAAAATTACCTAATCTGAGCAACAAGATGAACCGTCAGTTGTCCAAACTCGAACAATCCCTGGCAACGGCGCCAAAAACTTGGTGCACGAAATTGTGATGTCCAGGCTCAAACTATTCCTGGCACGTGAGCAACTTGGTATGCGTAATCGTGATTACACATTCATAATTTTTCACAACTTCGATACAACTAACCAGCAAGTGCACTGGGTCGTCCAAGTAATACCTTACGTGAGTAAGGGTCGAATCCCACGGAGATTGTTGGTATGAAGCAAGCTATGGTCACCTTGCAAATCTCAGTTAGGCAGATATAAAGTGACAATGGTGTTTTTGAATATTAAATAATAAAATAGGGATAGAGATACTTATGTAATTCATTGGTAGAAATTTCAGATAATCGAATGGAGATACTTTCGTTCCTCTGAACCTCTGCTTTCCTGCTATCTTCATCCAATCAGTCTTACTCCTTTCCATGGCTGGCTTTATGTGATACATCACCACTGTCAATGGCTACTTTCGGTCATATCTCGGGAAAATGATCCAATGCCCTGTCACGGCACGACTAATCGTCTGGAGGCATCACCCTTGCCAAATGGCTTCATCTTATCCTCTCAGTGAATAATATGCTCACGCACCCTGTCACGGCACGGCTATTCATCTGTCGATTCTCGATCATGCTGGAATAGGATTTACTATCCTTTTGCGTCTGTCACTAACGCCCTGCAATCGCGAGTTAGGAGCTCGTCACAGTCATTCAATCATTGAATCCTACTCGGAATACCACAGACAAGGTTTAGACTTTCCGGATTCTCTTGAATGCTGCCATCATTCTAGCTTACGCCACGAAGATTCTGGTTAGGAGATCTAAGAGATATTCATTCTAGCTTATTTCATGTAGAACAGAAGTGTTTGTCAGGCACGTGTTCATAGGGGAGAATGGTGATCAGCGTCACACATAATCATCACCTTCATCACGTTCTTGGGTGCGAATGGATATCTTAGAAGCGAAATAAGAAGAATTGAATAGAAAACAATAGTACTTTGCATTAATCTTTGAGGAACAGCAGAGCTCCACACCTTAATCTATGGAGTGTAGAAACTCTACCGTTAAAAATACATAAGTGAAGGTCCAGGCATGGCCGAGATGGCCAGCCCCCCTGATCTAAGAACCAGGCGTCCAAAGATGATCCTAAGATCCTAAGATGATCAAAAGATGCCTAATACAATAGTAAAAGGTCCTATTTATAATAAACTAGCTACTAGGGTTTACATGAGTAAGTAATTGATGCATAAATCCACTTCCTGGGCCCACTTGGTGTGTGCTTGGGCTGGGCTTTGAGTGTTACACGTGTAGAGGTCTTGCTTGGAGTTGAACGCCAGCTTTTGTGCCAGTTTGGGCGTTCAACTCTGGTTTTGGCTCCTTTTCTGGCGCTGGACGCCAGATTTGGGTAGAAAGCTGGCGTTGAACGCCAGTTTACATCGTCTATTCTTGGCCAAAGTATGGACTATTATACATTGCTGGAAAGCCCTGGATGTCTACTTTCCAACGCAATTAGAAGCGCGCCATTTTGAGTTCTGTAGCTCCAGAAAATCTACTTTGAGTGCAGGGAGGTCAGAATCCAACAGCATCAGCAATCCTTCTTCAACCTCTGAATCTGATTTCTGCTCAAGTCCCTCAATTTCAGACAAAAAATACCTGAAATCACAGAAAAATACACAAACTCATAGTAAAGTCCAGAAATGTGAATTTAACATAAAAACTAATGAAATCATCCCTAAAAGTAACTAGATCCTACTAAAAACATACTAAAAACAATGCCAAAAAGCGTATAAATTATCCGCTCATCAGCTCCCAATATTCATAGAGAGTCTCGGATTCGCCTTGAACAATCATTGAAATCTCTTTCCTCAATCTATCAGTAACTTCAGCTGGAAAGTATTTTTCCAAAAATTCTCTTCTAAGCGTATCCCAATTAGTAACAGTCGCTTCCGGTTGAGTGTAGTACCATTCCCTCGCCTTTCCCTCAAGAGAAAACGAGATGGCGGTTAACAGAATAGAAGTTTCATCTGCACCATGACGCCTAACAGTAGAACAGGCTGTCTGGAAATCCCTAAGATGCTTAATAGGCTCTTGAGCAGGTAAGCCATGAAACTTGGGCATCAAGTTGATTAGTGTAGTCTTTCGTTCAAAATCTGCAGCCAAAGTTGGGTGATGCACTTGATACGGTTGCAGTGCGAAGTCTGGGGCTCCTGCCTCCTGGAGGGTAATTCTCCTAGGTGCTGCCATGTTACCTGCACGTGAATCAACTGAATTAGTAGTAAATGAGCTTGTCTCGCTCTCAGATGGCGGTTCCGAGGGTGACTGGTGAATCGATAACAATCACTTCACCACCCTCAGAGGCTAACCAACGTCGAGCTCGGCTAATACGTGAAAGAGTTCTTTCAATTTCAGGATCAAAAGCGGCTAAGCTCGGATCAGGCAATGAACGCATCATTCAATGAGAAAGACATATAGCTCAAGGTAACAAAATAAAAATAAAATATGGAAATAAAATAAAATATGTACACTAATCAATAATCTAGCACACTATTGCAACTCCCCGGCAATGGCGCCAAAAATTGGTGCGTGGCAGAAGTTAACCAATTAAGAGATTTCAAATAAGAAAATAGCGTTGCACGTATAGCTCTTAACCAGCTAAGATCCACCTCACCAATTTAAAAAGGGTTGTCACAAGTTTTAGAAATACAAATACTGGGAGTATGAGTCCCATGTCGTCTCCCAACGAGTTGCAGGAAAGAGTGCTAATTTATTAATCAGAAAATTCCCAGAAAGTTTGAGTTTTGATAATGAATAACTAAATTAATTGAGAATTAAAGCAATAAAAATAAACTAAGAATAATTATTGATATTCCAAATAAAAGGCCTTGACTGGGGGAATAATTAAGTGGAAGTTCTATCCTTGTTGGAATCTTCTCAAGTGTAGTGTAAAGAGGTTGTTGTTCTCACTTGGTTAACCCTTACTGAATAAAGGAAAGTATAGTGATTAAACCAACTTTTACCGGCAAATCCTAGTCCTCTCCCCTGGGAAGGTCCAGCGTTAGCAGATACAGAATTAGCCAACAACGTCCAACTTAACTAGGCACTTGAGAATTCCAACTCAAGTGTCTCCTCTTAATCAACCCCCATGTCAAGTAGAGGATCTACTCCATTGACATGAAATTAATAATCATAAAAATATAAGGAGATATAATTAAATAAAATAAAATAGAGAATTAAAATTAATTAAAAATAAAAATAACTCTATATATTAATAAACTCAAAATGTAACATACTTATTTAAATAAAGTCAATAATCAACGGAAAAGAGTAAAGAATAAGGAAACAAACTAAAGTAGTATCTTCACGGAGGTAATGGCTCTTCAACATTCACAATCCAAAGTAAAAGCATAAACTATCAATGTAACACTAATCTAGATTCAGATCTAAAACAAAAGTAATCCTAATTTGATGAATCTGAATGTGTGTGGATGCGTGTTGAGTCTCTGCATGTTTCCTCGCTTTATTCTATGTTTCTGGGACAAAAATTAAGTTAAAACGCGGTCCAAAATTGCCCCCAGCGTATTCTATAATTTCTGCAGATCGCGCAGGTCACGCGTACACGTCGTCTACGTGTTCGCGTCGTTCAACGATTTTCCTTGTCACGCGTTCGCGTCATTCGTGCAGATTCCAATGCACGCGTTTGCGTCAGGCACGCGTTCGCGTCGCTGCGATTTCTTCTTTTTGCGCGCTCGCGTGGGCGATGCGCTCGCGTCATTGTTCGCTGGTCATCTCCTTGGTTTCTTGTGTTCCTTCCATTTTTGCAAGCTTCCTCTCCATTCTCTAAGCCATTCCTGCCCTCTGAGGCCTGAAACACTTAACACACGGATCACGGCATCGAATGGTATAAAGGAGGATAAAAATACATAATTAAAAGATCTCTAGCAAGCAAGTTTTCAACCATGAAACAATTTTGGGAAGGAAGTGTAAATACATGCTAATCATATAAATAAGTGGGTAAAGACTTGATAAAACCACACAATTAAACACAATATAAATAATAAAATAATGGTTTATCATTGCGCTTCTTTAATGTCTTTAGCTGGACTTCACTGTACATAACTTAGTACCAGTGTTGAGCCTACTGGCTCTATATCTCCTTCAAGGTAATATTTAACTCTCTGTCCATTGACAGTGAACCTGTTTTCAAGATTTTTACCTTGAAATTTCTATGTGCCCATAAGGTGATACACTAGTAATCACATAGGGTCCCTTCCAATGGGATTTGAGTTTCCCAAGAAATAATTTGAGTCTTAAGTTGAAGAGCAGGACCTTCTGTCCTGGTTCAAATACTCTTGAAGATATTTTCTTGTCATGCCACCTTTTTTATTTTTCCTTATAGATCCTTGCATTTTCAAATGCAGCTAATCGGAATTCATCCAACTCATTTAGTTGGAGCAGCCATTTCTCTCCTGCTGCTTTAGCAGCAAGGTTGAAGAATCTAGTAGCCCAATAGGCCTTGTGTTCTAGTTCCACTGGCAAATGATAGGATTTCCCACATACCAGCTGATATGGTGAGGTTCCAATGGGGTTTTGAAAGCTGTTCTGTATGCCCACAAAGCATCATCAAGCTTTTTAGCCTAATCCTTTCTAGAGGTGCTTACTATCCTCTTTAGGATCCGCTTTAGTTCTCTATTTGAGACTTCAGCTTGCCCATTTGTTTGGGGATGATACGGTATTGCTACTTTATCGCGAACTCTGTAACGGCTTATGACAGAATCTAACTGTCTATTGCAGAAATGAGTACCTCCATCACTAATTAGTGTCATAGGGACACCAAATCTACTGAAGATGTTCATTTGGAGGAACTTCATCACTACTCTAGTGTCACTAGTAGGTGTTACTATTGCTTCAACCCATTTAGACACATAATCTACTACTACAAGAATGTAGGTGTTTGAGTATGAAGGTGGGAAAGGTCCCATGAAATCTATACCCCAAACATCAAACAGCTCAATCTTTAGGATCTCTTGCTGAGGCATGCCGTGACCATAAGGGAGATTTCCAGCCCTTTGGCAAATATCACAGTTCCACTCACCTTCAAAATGTCCTCCATAGTCCGAGCCATGGCAATGCCATAGGATCCTCTGTGCCTCTTCCTCAGACTCACACCGTCGGATTATTCCATCCGAGCATCTCTTAAAGAGATATGGCTCATCCTATAAGTAGTATTTTGCATCATGCATGAGTTTCTGGGCTTGCTACCTATTAAACTCCTTTGGAATGAACTTTATGGCCTTGTAGTTTGCAATGTCTGCAAACCAAGGTGCTGTCTGGATGGCATAGAGTTGCTCATCTGGAAAGGATTCAGATATGTGAGTGGAGGGAGGAGAAGTCCCTGCTACTGGTTTAATCCTAGACAACTGGTCAGCCACTTGATTTTCTTTGCCCTTTCTGTCTCTAATTTCTATATCAAACTTTTGCAGGAGTATTACCCATCTTATGAGTCTGGGCTTAGAGTCCTGCTTAGTGAGAAGATACTTTAGAGCGGCATGGTCAGTATAGATAATGACCTTAGATCCTACTAGGTAGGATCTGAACTTGTCAATGGCATAAACCACTGTAAGTAGCTCCTTTTTTGTAGTAGTGTAGTTTTCTGCGCATCATTTAGTACACAACTAGCATACTAAATGACATACAGAAGCTTGTCATGTCTCTGCCTCAGAACCACGCCAATGGCATGATCACTGGCATCACACATTTGTTCGAATGGCAAGTCCCAATTAGGTGCAGAGATGATAGGAGTAGTGACAAGCTTGGCTTTCAGAGTTTCAAAGGCATGCAGACATTCTTGGTCAAAGACAAATGGGATGTTGATGAGCAGATATTTTACATACTTTTTGGCATCATCTTCATATAGTTTTTAGTATGTTTTATTTAGTTTTTATTAAGTTTTTATAGGTTTTAGTGTTAAATTCACATTTTTAGATTCTACCATGAGTTTTTGTGTTTTTGTACAATTTCAGGTAATTTCTGGCTGAAATTGAGGAGATGGAGCAGAAGTCTAATTCAGAGACAGAGAAAGCACTACAGATGCTGTTCGGATCTGACCTCCTTGCACTCGGAAGAGCTTTTCGGGATCTATAGATGTCCAAATGGAGAGTTCTCAACGAATATGGAAAGATGACTTCCAGAACTTTTCCAAAATATATAATAGTCCATACTTTGCTTAAGATTAGAAGGCCCAAAACTGGCGTCCAACGCCAGCTTCCTGCCCCTTTCCAGGCGTCCAGCGCCCAAAGAGCAAAACCCGGCGTCCAAACGCCCAGAGATGACCCCCTATCCAACGTTCATTGCCCTAAAAGCCTCATAGCACGTGGATCTCATCAAAACTCAGCCCAAACACTCAGCCCCAGAAGTAGATTTTAACACTAGAAAGACTGTTTTACCCTTACTAGTCAACTGTTTAGTATTTAAGGGATTATATTTATGTTATTCACATCTTTACCATAATTTAGCATATTTTCGAGTTTTACATTGTATTCTTCTTTCAATATGAGTTTCTAAACCTCCTTGGTTGAGGGAAGGAGTCCTGCTGAGTCCTATGAATTAATAAAAGTATTACTGTTTCTTCTTCGATCTGTGTCTGATTTATTCTAAGATTTATACTCGCTCTTCAACACGGTGAATAGGATGATCAGTGACAATCAGCTCTGTTCATCATACTAAGATGAACGTTCCTAATAAACACCCGCATCTACTTGGGTTTGTGTGAATACGTGATTGGAAAGCACGAGCCAACAGCTATGTTTATACATCTCTCAGACGGCTAATCCATGACTTCGTTGGGGACTTCTTGAGACACCAATTCAGCCGATTACTGGGGAGATTAGGGTCTTTGTGGTATAGGCTAGAATCCAAAGAAGCAACATTCTCTGATCCAGAAGATTCGACTGTATCTGTTACATTTTGAGTAGGATCGCCAAGAGAATGAACTGCTAGAGCTTCACCCTCCGTCAGATTGGATGACCACGGCCAATGACGTTTAATCTGGAGCAGAGGAGATTGATAACCAGGCGTCATGGCATTGATCACTTACAGCCTGCCATAGAAGAGATCTCTCACAAGCAGAGAAGACAGTACTATCAGAGTTAATTCAGAAAGACAATGTAACTCCAATCCTTAACCCTATTCCTATTACTGACTCCAATCCAATTTACAAATACAACTTATGAATAGTTTCCCCTTATCATAAAAACATAACCTTCTGATTCGCCTGACTAAGACCTGCAAGATAACCATAGCTTGCTTCAAACCACAATCCTCTTGGGATCGACCCTGACTTGCTCAGGTATTACTTGGACGACCCAGTGCACTTGCTGGTACAGCTGTACGAAAGTGTGGGGATTCATGCTACCAAGTTTTTGGCGCCGTTATAGGGGATTTTTTGAGTTTGGACAAACTGACGGATTGTCTTGCCCCCTAGATCAAGTAATTTTTATTTTTGTTTGAGTCTTTTATTTTTGTTTTCTTCTTTTTTTTTGAAAAAATTAAAAACTTTTTCAGATATATTTTTATTTTCTTTGTTTAATCTTTGTTCTTAGTTTGAGTCTTTCTGTTTGTGTCACAGGTAATTTTCTAACTCTTTGAGTCTTTTTTCTAAAAAGCTTTCAAAAATTATTGTATTTTTGTTTAAAGTCTTGTTTCGAATTTTAAGTTTGGTGTTTGAGTCTTTTATTTTTGTTCTTGTTGAGTTTTTCGTTTCTTTGAGTCTTTGTTTTTGTTCTTATTGCAATTATTGATTTTTTGGTATCTTCCTTTCAAAAATTTTTCAAAAATATTTTTTCTTTGGTTAAATCTTGTGTCAATTTTCTAAGATTGGTGTCTTTTTGTTATTTTTCTTTCAATTTTTGAAAGTTTGTGTTTAGTTTTCTAAAAATTTTAAGTTTGATGTCCTTTTTATGATTCTTGTGTTCTTTGAGTCTTTGAGTTTTGTTCTTTGTGTTCTTGTTAGTCTTCAAAGTGTTCAGGAGTTCTCTTTCTGTTTTGATCTTAAAATTTTTGAGTTTGTTGTCCCTTTGTGTTTTCCTCCAAAATTTTCAAAAATTAGGGGTGCTAGATCTAAAAATTTTAAGTCTTGTGTCTTTTACGTGTTTTTCTCTTTCATCATTAAATTCAAAAAATAAACAAAAATATCTTTTCTATTTTTCTTTTTACTTAATTTTCTAAATTTTTCAAAAAAATTCAGATTTTAATTTCAAAATTTCATCTTATCATATCTTAGTCTTCAAGTTTTCAAAAATCAAATCTTTTCAAAATAAAAAATCTCATCTTTTTCAAAAATCTTATCTATTTCTCATATTTTTCAAAATTTAAAAATCTTATCTTATCTTTTTCAAATTTTAAAATTTAAGAATTCAAATTTCAATTTTCAAAATTAAATCTTTTTCAAATCTTTTTAATTTCCTATCTTATCTTTTCTAACTACAAATTTTAAAATTCAAACTTTTTCAAATCCTTTTAGTTTCTTATCTTATCTTTTTTCAAATTTCAATTTCAAATCTTTTTTTATCTTATATCTTATCTTATTTTAAATTCAAATCTTCTCCTCTCTTCTATCTTATTTTAAATTCAAATCTTTTCTTAATTAATTATTCATCTTCTCTCTCTTCTTTTTCAAAACTTCCTAACTAACTCTTCCCTCTCAATTTCCAAAAACTTTCTCTTCTATTTTCGAAAATTCATTAACTAATTTTCAATTCTTTTTAAATTATTAACTTAATTTTTGAAAACTAATCAATAAATAAAATAAAAATAAAATATTTTAATTATTATTTATCTCTTTTATTTCTACTTTTCTTCTTTTCTACTTCTATTTATTCGAACTCATATCCCCTATTTTCAAAGTATTCTTCTTCTCTCCCATCCTCCATCTTCACTTTTATTTCTCTTTTCTTTCTCTTCTTCCTTCACATCTCACTGAAAGCTCTTTTGTCCAAGTAGCACAAAAAGCTTTTTTCTTTTCTTTCTTTCTTCTTTTCTTATTTATGACCATGAACAGAGATAAATAACCCCTCTTGACTCCTGATCCTAAACCTGAGAAGATTCTAAGGAGGCATTTACAACAAGCTAAAGGACAACACTCCGGAAGAGACCTTTCAGAAAACTTCGAACAAGAAAGGGAAGACATGGCCGAACCTCAAGAGGAGCCAAGAAAGGTCCTTGGTGACTTCACCATGACTACCTCTGACTTTTATGGCAGAAGTATCTCTGTACCTGCGATTGGAGCTAACAATTTTGAGCTTAAGCCTCAGTTAGTCTCTCTTCTTCAGCAGAAATGCAAATTCCATGGACTTTCAAAGGAAGATCCACATCAGTTCTTAGCTGATTTCTTACAGATCTGTGATACTGTAAAGACTAATGGAGTTGATCCTGAAGTCTACAAGCTTATGCTCTTTCCCTTTGCTATAAGAGACAGAGCTAAGCTATGGTTGGATGCCCAACCAAAAAAGAGCTTAGACTCTTGGGAAAAGCTGGTTAATGCTTTTTTGGCTAAAATTTTTTCTCCTTAAAAGATGAGCAAGATTAGATGGAAGTTCAAACCTCCAGACAAAGAGAAGGTGAATCCTTCTATGAAGCTTGGGAAAGATACAAGAAATTGATCAGGAGATGTCCTCCTGACAGGCTCTCAAAATGGTCTATCATAGGCGTGTTCTATGATGGTCTATCTAAGATGTCCAAAATCTCATTGGACAGCTCTGCAGGTGGATCACTCCACTTAAAGAAAACACCTGTAGAAGCGAGAGAACTCATTGAAATGGTTGCAAATAACCAGTTAATGTACACTTCTGAAAGGAATCCTATGAACCATCGGATCTCTCAGAAGAAAGGAGTTCATGAAGTTGATACTCTAAATGCTAAATTGGCTCAGAAAAGGATCTTGACCCAATAGGTCAGTATGATCTCCCAGCATCTGACTGGAATGCAAACTGCAGCTAGCAGTACTCAAAAAGCTTCTCCTGAAGTAGAAGCTTATGATCCTGATCAACCCACCATGGAGGAGGTGAATTACATGTGAGAACTGATGAGCGAATATTTTATACGCTTTTTGTCATCACTTTCATATAGTTTTTAGTAATTTTTTATTTAGTTTTTATTAAATTTTTATAGGTTTTAGTGTTAAATTCACATTTTTGGATTTTACTATGATTTTTTGTGTTTTGGGGCTATTTCAAGTATTTTCTGGCTGAAATTAATGAGCTGGAGCAGAAGTCTGATTCAGAGACAGAGAAAGCACTGCAGATGCTGTCTGGATCTGACCTACCTGCATTCGAAAGAAGTTTTCTAGAGTTACAGAAGTCCAAATGTAGCGCTCTCAACGGCTATGGAAAGTTGACTTCCAGATCTTTTCAGTAATATATAATAATCTATACTTTGCTTCGGTTTAGAAGGCCCAAAACTGGCATCCAACGTCAGTCTACTGCCCCATTCCAGGTTTCCAACGCCCAAAGAGCAGAGCCCAGCGTCTAAAGGCCCAGAGAGGACCCCCTAGCTGGCATTCCACATCCAAAGAGCCTCATAGCACGTGGATCTCATTAAAGCTCAGCCCAAACACTCACCAAGTGGGCCTCAGAAGTGGATTTTAGCACTAAATAGACTACTTTACCCTTACTAGTCATCTATTTAGTATTTAAAGTGTATTTTACATCACTTTTCAGATATCATACACCATTCACGTTTTTCCATTGTATTTTCTCTTCAACAAGAGTTTCTAAACCTCCTAGTTTGAGGGGAGGAGCCCTGCTGAATCCTATGAATTAATAAAATTATTACTATTTCTCTTCGATCCGTTTTTGATCAATTCAAAGATGTATATTCGTTCTTCATCAATATGAATGCATTGAACTACTACAAGATTATCACATTCTACATGGGGACATTGATGAACCACCAGCTTGAATATACGTCTCTCAGATGGCTAATCCACGATTTCATTGGGGACTTCTCAAGACATCAGGTAAGCCAATTTACGGGGAGATTAGGGCCTCTGTGGTAGAGGCTAGAATCCTAAGAAGCTTCACCCTCAATCAGAATGGATCCGCGCTAAACCTGGGGTTCAAATCTGGAGGGGTATTGGCAGCTGCTCGAACTAGTGTCAATTATATACAACCTGCCATTGAACAAATCTCTCACAAGCAAGGAGAGCAGTAGTGCCAGAGTTAATTCAGAAAGATAAAGCAACTCCAACTCTCAACTCTATTCCTATTACTTATTCCAATTGGTTTTACCCCTTTCGGATATTATTCTTACAACTCTATTCCTATTCTTATAATTAAACATTGTAATTCCATCTTTTAAATCAACAAACTTCTGATTTACCTCACTAAGACCTGCAAGATAACAATAGCTTACTTCAAACCACAATCCTCGTGGGATCGACCCTAACTCACTCAGGTATTACATGGACGACCCAGTGTACTTGCTGGTACAGCTGTACGAAGGTGTGGGGATTCGTGCACCAAGTTTTTGGCGCTGTTGCCGGGGATTATTGAGTTTGGACAAACTGTCGGATTGTCTTGCTCCCTAGATCAGGTACTTTATTTCTTGATCATTTTTAATTGAGTTTTGAGTCTTCTATTTTTATTTTCTTCTTCTTATTTTTTCAAAAAATTAAAAACCTTCTCTAAAATATTTTTTTCTTTTCTTTGTTCAATTTTTGTTCTTGTTGAGTCTTTGATTTTTGCAAGAGTATAACTTTGATTAGAGTCCTTTATTTTTTTTCTTCTTCAAATTTTTGAAAATTTAAAAATTTTTCAAAAATAATTTTTATTTTATTTGTTTAATTTTCGTTCTTAGTTTGAGTCTTATGTTCTTGTTCTTGTTGAATTTTTTATGTTCGTGGAGTCTTTCTTTCTAAAAATTTTCAAAAATTTTTTCTTTGGTTAAATCTTGTTTCAGATGTTTAAATTTGGTGTTTTCTTGTGTTTTTCTTTTTGTTTTTCGAATATTTCTTGTTAGTTTTCTAAAAATTTTAAGTTTGGTGTTCTTTTTATGTTCTTGTGTTCTTTGAGTCTTTGAATTTTGTTCTTTATGTTCTTGTGAGTCTTCATAATGTTCTTGAGTCTTTTTTGTGGTTTGATCTTCAAATTTTTAAGTTTGGTGTCCCTTTGTGTTTCCCTAAAAAATTTTCAAAATTAAAGGGTGCTAGATCTAAAAATTTTAAGTCTTGTGTCTTTTACTTGTTTTTTTCTTTCATTATTAAGTTCAAAAATAAAAAAATATATATTTTTTTATTTTTATTTTAAGTAATTTTCGAAATTTTAAGTTAAAAATTCAGATTTTAATTTTAAAATTTTTTACCTTATCTTAATTTTAAAATTCAAAAAAACAAATCTTTTCAAAATAAAAAATCATATCTTTTTCAAAATCTTATCTTATTTCAAATTTAACATTTTAACTTTCAAAATTTCAAAAATTAAAATTTCAAATTTTAAAATTCAATTTCAAAATCCAAAATTTAAAATTCAAATTTCAATTTTAAAAATTAAACTTTTCAAAATTCAAATCTTGTTCAAATCTTCATCTTATCTTGTTTCAAATTCAAAATTCAAAAATTAAAATTACAAAATTTAAAATTTTAAAAATTCAAATTTTAAATTCAAATCTTTTTAATTTTAAAACTTATCTTTTCTTAACTTTCTTATCTTTTCTATCTTATCTTTTCTTTTTAAATTTTAAAATTAAATCTTTTTCAAATTTTTTAACTTATTAAATTTTAATTTTAAATCTTTTCTTATCTTATCTTCTATCTTATTTTTAAAATTTAAATCTTTTCTTAATTAATCACTTCTTTCTCTCTCTTCTTTTTCAAAACTTCCTAACCAACTTATTCTCTCTTCTAATTTTCAAAAATTCTCTTCTTCTCTCTCTTCTATTTTCAAAATTTAGTAATTAAATTTTAATTTCTTTTTTTTTATTTTCGGTTTAAATAAATAAACAAAAAATATTAGTTATTATTTATCTTTTCTACTTTTATCTCTTCTTCTACTCCTTCTATCTTCTTCCTTTTCATCTTTTACCTTTCTTAATCATGAACCCAAGTGGAAATGAGGTGTTCAGGAGAACTCTGGAATCATACACAAATTCCACTGCTAACATCTATGAAAGAAGTATTAGCATACTTCACATCAGAACTAGTAGCTTTGAACTCAACCCTCAACTTATTACTCTGGTGCAGCAAAACTGCCAGTATTCTGAGCTTCCTCATGAAGAACCTATAGAATTCCTTGCAGATTTCCTATGGATTGCTGACATAGTACACAGTGAGGGAGTAGACCAAGATGGTTGGATAACCAGCCTAAAGCTAGTTTAAAAACTTGGAAACAATTACTGGACAAGTTTTTAAACCAATACTTTCCCCCAAGAAAGATGAACCAACTGAGACTGAACATCCAAGGCTTCAAACAAGGAGATGGTGAATCTCTTTATGATGCCTGGGAGAGGTATAAAAGGATGCTAAGAGAATGTTCCACTGAAATATTTTCAGAATGGGTACAGTTAGACATCTTCTACTATGGGCTTTCAGATATGGCTAGAATGTCTTTAGAATACTCTACTGGTGGCTCTGTACACATGAGAAAGACCATAGGAGAAGCTCAATAGCTTATTGATACAGTTGCCACTAATTAGCATCTGTACTCATCTCCTGAGCCTTCTATAAAAGGAGAGGTTAAGGCAGTAGCTGCTGAACCTAACCCTCCAGAGTAAGATGGCCCACTGACTCAGTAACTGCAAGCCTTTGCCCAACAAATGCTGGAACTGCAAGAGGCTCTACGAGAAACTCATGCTTCTAACAAAAATATAGAAGCCCAATTGAGTCAAACAAGGCAGCAGTTATCTAAGCAGATAACAGATGAATGCCATGCTATCCAACTGAGGAGTAGAAAAACCTTAAGCACCCAACCTCAGTATAAAAAAATGAAAAGCCCATAAAGGATAACCAGGTCGCTTCACAAGATGGTTCTGGGCATTTAAACGCCCAGAGAAGTACCACTCCTGGCATTGAACGCCAGGAAAGGGCAAAGACTGGGGGTTGAATGCCAAGAATGGGCAGAGACTGGGCGTCCAAAAGCCCAAGGGGGTGCGGCATGGGAGTTGAGCACCCTTGCAAGGGAGGTCAGTCATTCATTGATAACAACCCTCCTAAGCACGCTGGTAACCCCCCTTCCAACTCACATGGCATTCGGCCTTCATCAACCAAGGTTGATGAATACAAGGCTAAGATGCTATTTCCTCATAAACACTCTCAAGAGGAAAGGGATAAACAGTTTGCCTGCTTTGCGAAGTATCTCAGAACATTAGAGATCAAGATCTCTTTTGCAGAAGCTCTTAAACAGATACCTTCTCATGCAAAGTTCATGAAGGACATTTTGAGTTATAAGAAGGATTGGAGGGAAGTAGAGGCAGTAGCTCTTACTAAGGAGTGCAATGCAGTCATTCAGAGGAACCTTCCTCATAAGCTGTAGAAACACCCTAACACTCTTCTCAGAACCACAAAAGTAAATCCAGGAGAAGTGTGTCTGGCCCTCATTAGTACTGAGGAGGCCGAACTACAGGAGCATGCTACTGAGGGACTTAAGGCAAGTAAGGACCAAGAGGATCCTGAGACTATCGTTGAGCACGCTCTTATAGAAGAGAAGGAACTTCAAGTTGATTCCTCTTTGGGTGTACAAGAGGAGTCTGTGATGATCACAAAGCTCCCTCTTGTAGAGATGAAAAAGCCTCAAGAGCCACATTTCCTTGGCATGCAGAAAGAACTGGCAGAAAAGCAGTTAGCTCATTCCCTAGTAGCCCTTAAGGAACTGTAAGTTAATATCTCTTATACAGAGGTATTTAAAAATAAGGACCTAAGGAGAGATGAAATAGAGATACTTCCTAAGAAGTATAGTATCGTAATTCAGCCTGTACTGCCAATGAAGATGCCAGATCCATGGAGCTTTCAGATCCTATGGAGTATTAGAAAGATCATTTTTGACAAAGCCCTTTATGATCTTGGCTTAAGTTTAAATCTGGTACCTTCCACTGAGGCAGAGGCCAAGTCTGGAGAGACTGGGAAGCCATTGAATGCTAGTGAGGAAGCCCTCACTGGGCGTTCAACGCCCATACACCCAGTGAAGCTGGCGTTGAACGCCAGCAAGGACACCCTTGCTAGGTGTCCAACGCCCAGAATGCTATACAGACTGGCGTTGAATGCCAGTCAGGGTGGACAGCAAGGGCGTTCAATGCCCAATAAGCTGACAGAGTTGGCGTTGAATGCCAGTGAGAGCACACCCCTTTAGTGCTTAAAGCCCACTCAAGAACCCTCTGTCTCAGAACCAAAGGAAACCATAAAGACCATTGGGGTTCCTTTGAATGCACTTCTGTAGTGTATGAGTTCTGATGGCTGCTCATCCTCAAGTGAGGATGAAGACACTAGGGAAAAGCAAGTTGCTCGACACCTAGGAGCTCTCATGAAACTAAATGCCAAACTGTTTGGTACAAAGCCTTTGGAAGAAGAACCTCCATTGCTTTCCAAAGTCCTCAATGCTTTGGTACAACAAGAGCTACCTTAGAAGCTTCCAAACCCTGGACACTTTTTGATTCCTTGCACCATAGGCACCATGACCTTTGAGAAGGCTCTGTGTGACCTAGGGTCAAGTATAGTAATGGAGAAGCTAAGAATCCAAAAGGAAACAAGGATTACCTTGCATAAGGACTGGATGGTATTCAACGTCCTTGACCCTCCATTACCCCCGACAAGGGAGGCACTTGCATAAAAGATTCAGCATCCAAGCCTCCTCCCTTGGATGGAACTAACTCAATCCCTCCTAAGACCAAACGTAAGTTTGATATTGGATGTACACTATCCAAAAAGGAGGAAGGCCCTAAAAGGAAGATACCTAGGGGCTAGAAAAACAAGAATATCCCCACTGAGGGCTTTTCACCATGGAAGATGGTGGTATTCACTTATCTTATCATGGTATTCACCATGGAAGAGGAAAGTGAAAAAAAGGGACATCGGCATACTGTTGTAAGCCCAACCCTGCCTCAGGCAGTGAACAAAATCCTGTCTCTGGTGAGTATTACGCTATTCTTTGAGAGCACAGGAAGGAAGCTCCCAGTAAGGAGTGAGGATTTATTCCTCTATGACTATCTACCTTCTTGAAAGGAGTTGTCCGTCAAGCTAATGACATTAAAGAAGCGCTTGTTGGGAGGCAACCCAACCTTACTCAACCATGTTTATTTTCTTTTATTTTGTTTTTCTTTCAGTAGTTAGAGTCATGATCGTATGCACCAGTCAAGAGACGAAATTCACAACAGTAAAAATAGAACACTCCGGAAAGAGTGTTAAAGTTGAATGCCAGCCAAGGTATCCCTGCTGGATGTTCAACATCCCAAGAGGGGAGCATTTCTAGCATTGAATGCCAGCCAGGGAGCAGCCCCTGGGCGTTCAAATGCTAGTGCAGAAAAACAGGGAATTTGGATTCCCTAGCCTCTCAAAACCAAGAAGTCCCACAGAAGCTCCACCTAACCCACCTCCTTCTTCCCTATTGATCATATTTGCTCGAGGACGAGCAAAACTCTTATGTTTGGTTTTGCAAAAGCTTTTCTTTTTTACTTCTACCACTCCTAAGTATAGAAGAAGAGGATGGAGCAAACTAGGAAGCATGCACAAGAGCTTGTGCAGCCGCCTCGACAAAGATAAATGAGTGACATTGAAGAGATCAAGCACTACATTGGATCTTCAAAGAGGAGCACTAACCACCATCATTTAGGTGGATTCATTCTCTTTACACCCCTTTCCTATTATTTTTCTATTTTTTCTCTGTTTATTTATCTGTTCTCTAGTTCTAGTTGCATGATCATTTGCATTGATGTCTTCAAGTTGTAAAATGTTCCATATATCACTCACCTTGCTTAAATGAAAATTTTTATTGAAAAGAATTGAGAGATGCATGAATTTCAAGTTTAAAATAAGATTAGTTTAATTAGTTTGATGTGGTGTCATCTGCTTTTGTTTTCTGAATGTATGAAATAAACAGTGCCTATTTGAAGTTGAAATTTATGAATGTTAGCTCTTGAAAGAATAAGGAAAAAGGAAAAGTATTATTGGTGATTTGAAAAATCCATAAATTGATTCTTGAATCAAGAAAAAGCAGCAAAAAGAAAAAGAAAAGGCTTGCATGCGAAAAAAAAAATAAATAGAAAAAACAAGCAGAAAAAGCCAAAAGCTCTTTAAACCAAAAGGCAAGAGCAAAAAGTTAATAACCCTTTAAACCAAAAGGCAAGGGTAAAAGGGCCTAAGGCTTTGAGCATCAGTGGTTAGGAGGGCTCAAAGGAATAAAATCCTGGCCTAAACGGCTAAACCAACCTATCTCTAACCATGTACTTGTGGCGTGAAGGTGTCAAGTGAAAAGCTTGAGACTGAGTGGTTAAAGTCGTGGTCCAAAGCAAAAAGAGTGTGCTTAAGAACTCTGGACACCTCTATCTGGGGACTCTAGCAAAGCTGAGTCACAATCTGAAAAGGTTCACCCATTTAAAGTGTCTGTCACATGAATGTATTCGGTGGTAATACTGGAAAACAGAGTGCTTAGGGTCACGGCCAAAACTCAGAAAGCTGTGTTCAAGAATCAAAATAAACTAAGGATAATAAGAAAATCACTACTACGAAAAATAACTAAGGATACGAATTTATCGGGTTGCCTCCCGACAAGCGCTTCTTTAACATCACTAGCTTCACGGTCAGTTCTGCTAATTCAGCAGATGAGCGGACCTCTAGCGATCGATCTCGCCTCCAAGATAGTGCTTCAACCTCTGGCCATTCACTGTAAATTTCCTGTCAGAATTTTCTTCTTGTATTTCCACATGACCATATGGTGAAGCTCTGGTAACCACAAACGGTCCTGACCACCGGGATTTCAGCTTCCCGGGAAAGAGTTTGAGCCTTGAATTATACAGAAGCACTCTCTGTCCTAGCTCAAAGACTTTGATGGCAATCTTCTTCTCGTGCAATAAATTGGTTTTCTCCTTATAGAGCTTGGCATTCTCATAGGCTGAATATTTAAATTCATCAAGCTCATTCAACTAAAGCATTCGCTTAATTCCTGCAGCTTCTGAATCAAGATTCAGATACCTGATTGCCCAGTAAGCTTTATGCTCCGGCTCGAATGGCAAGTGACAGGATTTGCCATAGACCAACTGATAAGGGGACATGCCAATGAGAGTCTTGTACGCTGTCTGATATACCCAGAGAGCATCATCAAGCTTCCTAGACCAGTCCTTTCTTGAAACACTGACAGTCTTCTCTAGAATCCTCTTGAGTTCCCTATTGAAAACTTCAACATGTCCACTTGTCTGAGGGTGATAGGGGGTTGCCACTTTATTACGAACTCCATACCTCTGCAGAAGAGAGTCCAGCTGTCTGTTACAGAAGTGACTTCCTCCATCACTAATGAGTGTCCTTGGAACACCAAACCGGCTAAAGATATATCTCTGAAGAAAACTCATTACCACCTTGGCATCATTGGTGGGTAGAGCCACAACTTCCACCCACTTGGACACATAAATAACTGCCACTAAAATATAGTTGTTTGAATGTGAGGGTGGGAAAGGTCCCATGAAATCAATACCCCATACATCAAACAACTCAACCTCAAGAATGCCCTGCTATGGCATTTCATGGTTGGCAGGGAGATTCATGGCTTTTTTACATCTGTCACAGTGCTTCACAAATGCTCTTGAGTCCCTGAAGAGAGTCGACCAGTAGAACTCGCTCTAAAGGACCTTTGTAGCTGTCCATTCACCACCAAAGTGGCCTCCATAATCAGAACCATGACAGTGCCAAAGAATTCACTACTTTTCCTCATCCGGGACACATCTCCAGATTATACCATCTGAACACCTTTTAAAAAGGTACGGTTCCTCCAAAATGTAGTACTTTGCATCAGTCAATAGCTTCTTTACTTGTTGCCTACTGGTGCACGAAATTGTGATCTCTCAACGGCACCAAAAACTTGGTACGCACATTCATAATCTCAATTCTTTTTCACAACTCCGCACAACTAACCAGCAAGTGCACTGGGTCGTCCAAGTAATAAACCTTACATGAGTATGGGTCGATCCCACGGAGATTGTCTGCTTAAAGCAAGCTATGTTCATCTTGTAAATCTCAGTCAGGCAGATTCAAATGGCTATGAGGTTTCGATAAATAAACTAAAATATAAAATAAGATAGAAATACTTATGTAATTCATTGGTGGGATTTCAGATAAGCGTATGGAGATGCTTGTTGCTTCTAAATCTCTGCTTTCCTACTGTCTTCATTCAATCATTCATACTCCTTTCCATGGCAAACTGTATGTTGGGGGATCACCGTTGTCAATGGCTACCGTCTGTCCTCTCAGTGAAAATGGTCTAAATGCACTGTCACCGCACGGCTAATCATCTGTCGGTTCTCACTCATGTTGGAATAGGATCCATTGATCCTTTTGCGTTTGTCACTACGCCCAACACTTGCGAGTTTGAAGCTTGTCACAGTCATCCCTTTCCAGATCCTACTCGGAATACCACATACAAGGTTTAGACTTTCCGGATCTCAGGAATGCTGCCAATTTATGCTAGCTTATACCACGAAGACTCCGATCTTTTGGAATGGAGGCTAAGAGATACACATTCAAGCTTGTTTTCATGTAGAACGGAAGTGTTTGTCAGGCACGTGTTCATAAGCGAGAATGGTGATGAGTGTCACATAATCATCACATTCATCATGTTCTTGGGTGCGAATGAATATCTTAGAATAAAAAGAAGCTTGAATTGAATAGAAAAACAATAGTACTTTGCATTAATTCATGAAAAACATTAGAGCTCCACACCTTAATCTATGGGGTGTAGAAACTCCACCGTTGAAAATACATAAGAACAAGGTCCAGGCATGGCCGAATGGCCAGCCCCCTAAACGTGATCAAGAGATCAAAAGTGATACAGAGATAGTCTCAAAAATGATCCAAATATGTGAAATAAATCACTAAAAGTAGTTTTTATACCAAACTAGTAGCTCGGGTTACAGAAAATAAGTAAATTATGTAGAAATCCAGTTCCGGGCCCACTTGGTGTGTGCTTGGACTGAGCATTGAGCTTTACACGTGTAGAGACTTCTCTTGGAGTTAAACGCCAGGTTGTAGCCTGTTTGTAGCGTTTAACTCTGGTTTGTAACCTGTTTCTGGCATTTAACTTCATAATAGGGCAGGAAGTTGTTGTTTGAATGCCAGTTTGCGTCCTCAAAAATCGAGCAAAGTATGGACTATTATATATTGCTGGAAAGCCCTGGATTTCTACTTTCCAACGCAATTTAAAGCGCGCCAATTGGGTTTCTGTAGCTCTAGAAAACCCATTTCGAGTGCAGGGAGGTCAGAATCCAACAGCATCTGCAGTCCTTTTTCAGCCTCTGAATCAGATTTTTGCTCTAGTCCCTCAATTTTAGCCATAAAATATCTAAAATCATAGAAAAACACACAAACTCATAGTAAAGTCTAGAAATGTGAATTTTGCTTGAAAACTTATAAAAATATAATAAAAATTAACTAAAACATATTAAAAATTACCTAAAAACAATGCCAAAAAGCATATAAATTATCCGCTCATCACAACACCAAACTTAAATTGTTGCTTGTCCCCAAGCAACTGAAAATAAAATAGGAAAAAAAGAAGAGAATATACTATAAATTCCAAAATATCAATGAAACTTAGCTCCAATTAGATGAGCGGGACCAGTAGCTTTTTGCCTCTGAAGAGTTTTGGCATCTCACTTTATCCTTTGAAGTTCAGAATGATTGGCATTTATAGGAACTCAGAATTTAGATAGTGTTATTGATTCTCCTAGTTCAGTATGTTGATTCTTGAACACAGCTACTTTATGAGTCTTTGCTGTGGCCCTAAGCACTTTGTTTTCCAGTATTACCACCGGATACATAAATGCCACAGACACATAACTAGGTGAACCTTTTCAGATTGTGACTCAGCTTTGCTAGAGTCCCAAATTAGAGGTGTCCAGGGTTCTTAAGCACACTCTTTTTGCTTTTGATCACGACTTAAACCGCTCATTCTCAAGCTTTTTACTTAATACCTTCACGCCACAAGCACATGGTTAGGGACAGCTTGGTTTAGCCGCTTAGGCCAGGATTTTATTCCTTTGGGCCCTCCTATCCATTAATGCTCAAAGCCTTGGATCCTTTTTACCCTTGCCTTTTAGTTTAAAGGGTTACTGGCTTTTTGCTCTTGCCTTTTGGTTTAAAGAGCTCTTGGCTTTTTCTGCTTGCTTTTTCTTTTTCTTTCTTCTTTTTTTCTTTTATTTTCGCCCTTTTTTTTCGCAAGCCTTGTTATTCCCTACTTTTTCTTGCTTAAAGAATCAATTTTATGATTTTTTATATTATCAATAACATTTCTCTTTTTCATTATTCTTTCAAGAGACAACAATTTTAACATTCATAAACAACAAATTCAAAAGACATATGCACTGTTCAAGCATTTATTCAGAAAATAAAAAGTATTGTCACCACATCAAAATAATTAAACTAATTTCAAGGATGAATTCGAAATCATGTACTTCTTGTTCTTTTGTTTTTTAGAACATTTTTCATTTAAGAGAGGTGATGGATTCATAGGACATTCACATATTTAAGGCATAGACACTAGACACTAATGATCATGTAATGAAAACACAAACATAGATAAATATAAAGCATAGAGAACAAAAACAGAAGAAAAAAAATAAATAGACAAGGAGATTAAGGAACGGGTCCACCTTAGTGAGGGTGGCGTCTTCTTCCTCTTGAAGAAGCAATGGTGCTCTTAAGCTCCTCTATGTCTCTTCCTTGCCTTTGTTGCTCCTCCCTCATAGCTCTTTGATGTTCTCTAATCTCATGGAGAATGATGGAGTGCTCTTGGTGCTCCACCCTTAGTTGTCCCATGTTGGAACTTAATTCTCATAGGGAGGTGTTAATTTGCTCCCAATAGTTTTGTGGAGGAAAGTGCATCCCTTGAGGCATTTCAGGGATTTCATGATGAGGTACTTTCTCATGTTCTTGTTGAGGTCCATGAGTGGGCTCTCTTGTTTGCTCCATCCTCTTTTTAGTGATGTGCTTATCCTCTTCAATGAAGATGTCTCCCTGTATGACAATCCCAGCCGAATTACAGAGGTGACAAATGAGGTGAGGAAAGGCTAACCTTGCCAAAGTGGAGGACTTGTCAGCCACCTTGTACAGTTCTTGAGGTATAATCTCATGAACTTCCACTTCGTTCCCAATCATGATACTATGGATCATGATGGCCCAATCAACAGTTACTTCGGATCGGTTGCTAGTAGGAATGATAGAGTGTTGTATGAACTCTAACCATCCTCTATCCACAGGCTTAAGGTCTGGTCTTCTCTATTGAACCGGGTTGCCTCTTGAGTCAATTTTCCATTGAGCTCCTTCGACACATATGTCCATGAGGACTTGGTCCAACCTTTGATCAAAGTTGACCCTTCAAGTGTAGGGGCGTGCATTTTCTTGCATCATTGGCATGTTAAACGCCAACCTTACATTTTTCGGACTGAAATCTAAGTATTTCTCCTGAACCATTGTAAGCCAATTCTTTGGATTCAGGTTCATACTTTAATCATGGTTCCTAGTGATCCATGCGTTTGCAAAGAACTCTTGAACCATTAAGATTCCGACTTGTTGAATAGGATTGGAGAGAACTTCCCATCCTCTCCTTCTAATCTCATGTTGGATTTCCGGATACTTACTCCTTTTGAGCTTAAAAGGGACCTCAGGGATCACCTTTTTCTTGGCGACAACTTCATAGAAGTGGTCTTGATGGACCTTTGAGATGAATCTTTCCATTTCCCATGACTCAGAGGTGGAAGCAATTGCCTTCCCTTTCCTCTTTCTTGAGGTTTTTCTGGCCTTAGGTGCCATTAATGGTTATGGAAAAACAAAAAGCAATGCTTTTACCACACCAAACTTAAAAGGTTTGCTCGTCCTCGAGCAAAAGAAGAAAGAAAGTAGTAGAAGAAGAAAATAGAGGAGATGGAGGGGGATATGTGGTTTTGCCAAGGGGTAGAAGTAGTGGTTATAATGTATGAAAATGAAGGAGTGGTGGGGGGTTTATATAGGGGTCGGGGAAGGGTTAGGTTTTGTGTATTTGGGTTGGGTTTGAGAGGGAAAGGATTTCGAATTTTGAGGTAGGTGGGGTTTTTGGGAAAGAGTGAATAAGGTGATTGGTGAAGGGTATTTGGGGAAGAGATATGGAGGTGATTGGTTAAGGGTATTTGGGGAAGAGTGTTATGAAGAGGTGTGAAGATGAGAGAAGAAGAGGTGGGGTAGGTGGGGATCCTGTGAGGTCCACAGATCCTGAGGGGTCAAGGACTTAGCATCCCTACTCCATTTAGGCGTGCAAAATGCCCTTAGAGTGCAATTCTGGTGTTAAACGCCAGGTTGCTGCTTGTTTCTGGCATTTAACGCCAGCTTTTCTCCCTTTCTTGGCGTTTAACGCCAACTTGGTGCCCTGTTCTGGCGTTTAACGCCAGCTTGATGCTTCTTTCTGGCATTAAACGCCAGTCTAATGCTTCTTACTGGCGTTTAAATGCCAATAAGCTCTTCCTCCAGGGTGAGCTATTTTTAATGCTGTTTTTCATTCTATTTTTGATTTTTCAGTTGTTTTTGTGACTTCACATGATCATCAACCTAAAGAAAACATAAAATAACAAAGGGAAAATAAATAAATATAATTAGATAACATTGGGTTGCCTTCCAATAAGCGCTTCTTTAATGTCAATAGCTTGACAGTGAGCTCTCATGGAGCCTCATAGATAATCAGAGCAGGGTTGGGGCCTCTCAACACCAAACTTAGAGTTTGGTTGTGGCCTCCCAACACCAAACTTAGAGTTTGAACGTGGGGGTTTTGTTTGACTCTGTATTGAGAGAAGCTTTTCATGCTTCCTCTCCATGGTTACAAAAGGAGAACCTTGAGTCTTGAATACAAGGTAGTCCTCATTCAACTTAAGGACCAACTCTCCTCTGTCAACATCAATCACAGCTTTTGCTGTGGCTAGGAAGGGTCTGCCATGGAATGATGGATTCATCCTCATCCTTCCCAGTGTCTAGGATTATGAAATCAGCAGGGATGTAACGGCCTTCAACCTTCACTAGCATGTCCTCTACTAGTCCATAAGCCTGTTTCATTGATTTGTCTGCCATCTCTAGTGAGATTCTTACAGCTTGTACCTCAAAGATTCCCAGTTTCTCCATTACAGATAGTGGCATGAGGTTTATCCCTGACCCCAGGTCACATAGAGCCTTCTCAAAGGTCATGGTGCCTATGGTACAAAGTATGAAGAATTTTCCGGGATCCGGTTTCTTCTGAGGTAATGTCTGCCTCATTAATGCATTCAGTTCATTGGTGAACAAGCGGGGTTCATCCTCCCAAGTCTCATTACCAAATAACTTGGCATTCAGCTTCACGATTGTTCCTAGATATTTAGCAACTTTCTCTTCAGTGATGTCTTCATCCTCTTCAGAGGAAGAATATTCATCAGAGCTCATGAATGGCAGAAGGAGGTCCAATAGAATCTCTATGGTCTCTATATGAGCCTCAGATTCTTTTGGTTCCTCAAAGGAAAACTCCTTTCTGTCTGGAGGACATCCCACGAGGCTTTTCTCATTGGGACTCACGTCGTCCTCACTCTCTCCAGGTTTGGCCATGTTGGTCATGGTTATGGCCTTGCACTCTCTCTTGGGGTGTTCTTCTATATTGCTTGGGAGAGTACTGGGAGGAGTTTCAGTAATCTTCTTACTCAGCTGACCCACCTGTGCCTCCAAATTTCTAATAAAGGACCTTGTTTCATTCATGGAACTTAGTGTGGTCTTGGATTGATTAGAGACTATGGTTGCCAAGCCAGAATGGCTCTATTCAGAATTCTCTGTCTGTTGCTGAGAATTTGATGGAAAAGGCTTGCTATTGCTAAACCTATTTCTTCCACCATTATTATTAAAGCCTTGTTGAGGCTTCTATTGGTCCTTACATGAGAGATTTAGATTATTTCTCCATGAAGGATTATAGGTGTTTCCATAGGGTTCTCCCATGTAATTCACCTCTGCCATTGCAGGGTTCTCAGGATCATAAGCTTCTTCTTCAGAAGATGCTTCTTTAGTATTGTTGGATGCAGCTTACAATCCATTCACACTCTGAGAAATCATATTGACTTGCTGAGTTAATATTTTGTTCTGAGCCAATATGGCATTCAGAGTATCAATTTCAAGAACTCCCTTTTTCTGAGGTGTCCCATTGTTTACAGGACTCCTTTCAGAGATGTACATGAACTGGTTATTTGCAACCATTTCAATGAGTTTTTGAGCTTTTGCAGGGTTTTCAGATGAAGAGATCCTCCTACAGAATGGTCCAATGACATTTTTTACAACTCAGACAGACCATCATAGAATATACATATTATGCTCTATTCTGGAAGTATGTCAGTAGGACACCGTTTGATCAATTGCTTATATCTTTCCCAAGCTTCATAGAGGGACTCACCTTCCTTCTATCTGAAGGTTTGGATTTCCACTCTAAGCTTGCTCATCTTTTGAGGTGGAAAGAATTTGGCCAGGAAAGCACTGAGCAGCTTTTTCCAAGAGTTCAGGCTTTCCTTAGGTTGTGAATCCAACCATGTTCTAGCTCTGTCTCTTACAGCAAAAGGGAAAAACATAAGCCTGTAGACCTCGGGATCAACTCCATTGGTCTTGACAGTGTCACAAATTTGCAAGAATTCAGCTAAGAACTGATGAGGATCTTCCAACGGAAGTCCATGAAACTTGTAATTCTGCTACATTAGAGAAACTAATTGAGGCTTAAGCTCAAAGTTGTTTGCTCCAATTGCAGAAATTGAGATGCTTCTTCCATAGAAGTTGGAAGAGGGTACAATAAAGTCACCAAGCATCTTCCTTGCATCTCCACCATTGTTATTGAGTTCGGCCATGTCTCCTTCTTTTTCGAAAATTTTTGTCAGGTCCTCTCCAGAGGGTTTTGCTTTAGCTTCTCTTAGTTTCTTCTTAAGAGTCCTTTCAGGTTCAGGATCAGCTTCAATAAGAATATCTTTATTCCTGTTCCTGCTCATATAAAAAAGAAGAGAACAGAAAAGAAGAGGAATCCTCTATGTCACAGTATAGAGATTCCTTTATGTGAGTAGAAGAAGAGAAGAATAGAAGAAGGAGAAGAGAAAAATTCGAACACAGAGAAGAAGAGAGGGTTCAAATTTTGAGTGGAAGAGAAGTGTTAGTAGATAAATAAATAAATAGAAATGGATGAGAGAGAGATAGAATTCGAAATTTAAATTAAAATAAAAGAAACATATTTTTGTTTTTATTTTAATTATTGGTTAGTATTCGAAAATTAAGAGAAGAAATAAAATCAGAATTAAAATTTGAAACAATTAGTTAATTAAAAAGAATTTTGAAAAAGTGGTGAGGAGTTTTCGAAAATTAGAGAGAGAAAAGTAGCTAGATGGTTTTAAAAAAGATAAGAATTTTAAAAATCAAACAAAAAGTTAAGTAGTTAATTGAAAAAGATTTGAAAATCAATTTTGAAAAGATAAGAGGTTAGGAAAGATTTTGAAATTAAGTTTTGAAAAAGACATGATTAAAATTTAGTTTGAAAAAGAAATTTAAAAAGATTTGATTTTTGAAATTAAAGTTGATTACTTGACTACAAGAAATTAAAAGATATGATTTTAAAATTCAAAGATTGATCCTTTCTGAATAGGCAAGTAACAACTTGAAAAATTTTGAATTAAAACATTAAATGTTAGTGAAATTTTTGAAAATATGAAGTAAGAATAAGAAAAAGATTTTGAAAATAAAAAAAAATTTCGAAAATATGTAAAAATAATTGAAAAAGATTTGATTTTTGAAAAAGATTTGAAAAGATAGAATTTTGAAATTGAAAATTTGACTTGATTCATAAGAAACAATTAAATTTTAAAACTTTATGACTAAATCAATTCAAATTTTCGAAATTTATGAAAAGAATAAGGGAAAGATATTTTTTTATTTTTGAATTTTTAAGAAGAGAGAGAAAAACACAAAAATGATGCAAAACATGAAAATTCAAGATCAAAACACATGATGCATGCAAGAACACTTTGAATGTCAAGATGAACACCAATAACTTATTTTTGAAAATTTTTAAGAAAAGACATACATGCAAGACACCAAACTTAGAAATTTTCAATGTTTAGACACTAACAAATTGAAAATGCATATGAAAAACAAGAAAAGACACAAAACATGAAAATGCAAAGATCAAACAAAGAAAATCATCAAGAACAACTTGAAGATTATAAAGAACACATGATGAATTTTCGAAAATTAAAGGGAAATTAAAACACATGCAATTGACACCAAACTTAAAAATTGACAGTAGACTCAAACAAGAAACATCAAATTATTTTTGGTTTTATGATTTTATTAATTTTTTTGGATTTTTCGAAAATTAAATGGAGAAAGAAAAATAAGGATTTCAAAATTTTTAATAAGAATTCCAGGAATCATGCAATGTTAGTCTAAAGCTTCAGTCTAAAAAGATTAGACATGGCTAGCCAAGCTTCAGCAGGACATTACATACAACAGCCAAATTGATGGGAATCAACTAGCTCCTGTGATGATAAAAGCATCATCTGAAACTCTAGAATTCATTTTTAAAAATTCTAAAGAACATAGAATAATTTTTTTTTTTGAAATTTTTTTCGAAAATAAAAAGCTTTAAAAATAAAATAAAATTACCTAATCTGAGCAACAAGATGAACCGTCAGTTGTCCAAACTCGAACAATCCCCGGCAACGGCGCCAAAAACCTGGTGCACGAAATTGTGATCTCTCAACGGTGCCAAAAATTTGGTACGCACATTCATAATCTCAATTCTTTTTCACAACTCCACACAACTAACCAGCAAGTGCACTGGGTTGTCCAAGTAATAAACCTTATGTGAGTAAGGGTCGATCCTATGGATATTGTCAGCTTGAAGCAAGATATGGTGATCTTGTAAATCTCAGTCAGGCAGATTCAAATGGTTATGAGATTTTGATAATTAAAATAAAATATAAAATAAGATAGAATTACTTATGTAATTCATTGGTGGGATTTCAGATAAGCGTATGGAGATGCTTGTTGCTTCTGAATCTCTGCTTTCCTACTGTCTTCATTCAATCATTCATACTCCTTTCCATGGCAAGCTGTATGTTGGCGGATCACCGTTGTCAATGGCTACCGTCCGTCCTCTCAGTGAAAATGGTCCAAATGCGCTGTCACCGCACGGCTAATCATCTGTCGATTCTCACTCATATTGGAATAGGATCCATTGATCCTTTTGCGTCTGTCACTACGCCCAACACTCGCGAGTTTGAAGCTCGTCACAGTCATCCCTTCCCAGATCCTTCTCGGAATACCACAGACAAGGTTTAGACTTTCCGGATCTCAGGAATGCTGCCAATTTATGCTAGCTTATACCACGAAGACTCCGATCTTTCGGAATGGAGGCTAAGAGATACACATTCAAGCTTGTTTTCATGTAGAACGGAAGTGTTTGTCAGGCACGCGTTCATAAGCAAGAATGGTGATGAGTGTCACATAATCATCACATTCATCATGTTCTTGGGTGCGAATGAATATCTTAGAATAAGAAGAAGCTTGAATTGAATAGAAAGACAATAGTACTTTGCATTAATTCATGAAGAACAGTAGAGCTCCACACCTTAATGATCCAAAGTGATACGGAGATAGTCTCAAAAATGATCCAAAGATGTGAAATAAATCACTAAAAGTAGTTTTTATACTAAACTAGTAGCTCGGGTTACAGAAAATAAGTAAATGATGCAGAAATCCACTTCCGGGCCCACTTGGTGTGTGCTTGGACTAAGCATTGAGCTTTACACGTGTAGAAACTTCTCTTGGAGTTAATCGCCAGGTTGCAGCCTATTTGTGGCATTTAACTCTGGTTTGTAACCTGTTTCTGGCGTTTAACTTCATAATAGGGCATGAAATTGGCGTTTGAACGCCGGTTTGCGTCGTCAAAACTCGAGCAAAGTATGGACTATTATATATTGCTGAAAAGCCCTGGATGTCTACTTTCCAACGCAATTGAGTGCGCGCCAATTGGTTTCTGTAGCTCCAGAAAATCATTTCGAGTGCAGGGAGGTCAGAATCCAACAGCATCTGCAGTCCTTTTTCAGCCTCTGAATCAGATTTTTGCTCAAGTCCCTCAATTTCAGCCAGAAAATACCTGAAATCATAGAAAAACACAAACTCATAGTAAAGTCCAGAAATGTGAATTTTTCTTGAAAACTAATAAAAATATAATAAAAATTAACTAAAACATATTGAAAACTACCTAAAAACAATGCCAAAAAGCGTATAAATTATCCGCTCATCACCTACTGTACTCCTTTGGAATAAAATTCATGGCCTTGTAATTAGCAATGTCTACAAACCCTGGAGCCTGCTGAATGAGGAACAATTGCTCATCAGGAAATGTTTCAGTCACAGCTGTGGGTGGTTGTACTCCTACATCAGGCTCAATTCTGGAGAGATGGTTAGCTACTTGATTTTCTGCTTTCTTGTCTTTTATATCAAACTCCTGAAAGAGTAACACCCATCTGATTAATCTTGGTTTAGAGTCCTGCTTGGTTAGAAGGTACTTCAAAGCAGCATGGTCAGTATAAACAATAACCTTAGAACCAATAAAATAGGATCTAAACTTATCAACAGCATACACAATAGCTAATAATTCCTTTTCTGTAGTTGTGTAATTCTTTTGGGCATCATTTAACACACGGTTGGCATAGTAAATGACATGTATAAGCTTGCCGTGCCTTTGTCTTAAAACAGCTCCTGTAGAAAAATCACTAGCATCACACATCAACTCAAATGGTAAATCCTAGTCAGGGGGAGCTATGATGGGAGCAGAGGTAAGGTTTGCTTTCAGAGTTTCAAAAGCATGCAGGCAATCAGAGTCAAAGACAAAAGGAACATCAACAACCAACAGGTTGCTTAATGGTTTAGCAATTTTAGAAAAATCCTTTATAAATCTACTATAAAATCCTGCATGACCCAAGAAACTCCTGATTGCCTTAACATTAGCTGGTGGTGGTAATTTTTCAATTACCTCCACCTTAGCTCTATCAACCTCAATTCCCTTACTTGAAATCCAGTGCCCAGGAACAATACCTTTTGTAACCATAAAATGACATTTTTCCCAATTTAAAACAAGGTTTGATTCTTGACACCGTTTCAAGACAACAGATAAAGGCTTAAGGCAGGATTCGAAAGAATTACCAAAAACAGAAAAATTATCCATAAATACCTCAATGAACTTTTCAACCATATCAGAAAAATTGAAAACATACACCTCTAAAAAGTTGCTAGAGCATTACAAAGTCCAAAAGGCATTCTCCTGTAGGCAAATACTCCAAAGGGGCATGTGAATGCTGTCTTCCCTTGATCCTGAGGGTCCACTGCAATTTGATTATATCCAGAATATCCATCTAGAAAACAATAAAAAGCATGACTGGCTAACCTCTCAAGCATCTGATCAATGAAAGGTAGGGGGAAGTGATCCTTCCTTGTAGCAGTGTTTAGCCTCCTGTAGTCTATACACATTCTCCAACCTGTGACTGTTCTTGTAGGAATAAGCTCATTCTTTTCATTCTTGATCACTGTCATCCCTCCTTTCTTGGGAACTACCGGCACAGGACTTACCCAATGACTGTCAGAAATAGGGTAAATAATACCTGCTTCCCATAATTTCATTACCTCTTTTTGGACCACCTCTTTCATGGTTGGATTGAGTCTCCTTTGTGGTTGCACAACTGGTTTAGCATCATCTTCAAGGAGGATCTTGTGCATACACTTGGTTGGACTAATCCCCTTTAAGTCACTAATGGTCGACCCAAGAGCTGTTTTATGGCTCCTGAGCACTGAAATAAGCGCCTCTTCCTCTTCAGGCTCAGGGAAGAGCTAATAATCATTGGATATGAATCATTTTCACCCAAGAACACATATTTTAGAGAAGGAGGTAAAGGTTTGAGCTCAAGCTTGAAGGCTTCCTCCTCTGCTTTAGGCGTGTGAACCACAGCCTTCTGGGGTGGGGAATCATCAACTTCTACTAATTCATACTCAGGAATAGGATCCAGAATGTCATCAGGTACCTCAGCTTTCAGTACCTCTTGAACAAGTAGTTCAATAACATCTATTTTCATACACCCTTCAGAATCATTAGGGTGCTTGAAGGCTTCAAACACATTAAGGACCACCTGCTCTTCATTGACCCTCAGGGTTAATTCACCCTTTTGCACATCAATTAGAGCTCTACCTGTAGCTAAAAAGGGTCTACCAAGTATAATAGAGGATTTTACCTCCTCTTCCATGTCTAATATAACAAAATCAACAGGAAAAATAAATGGTCCTACTTTCACAAGTAAATCCTCAATAACACCCACAGGTAATTTAATAGAAAGATCAGCAAGTTGAAGAGAAATACGAGTGGGTTTTACCTGCTCAATTTTAAGCTTTTTCATCAATGAAAGTGGCATGAGATTGATGCTAGCTCCAAGATCACATAAAGCTCTCTGAATGGTGACATCTCCAATGGTGCAAGGAATTACAAAGCTCCTTCGATCTGGCATCTTCTCAGGAAGGTTGTGTTGGATAATGGCACTACATTCCTTGGTTAACACCACTGTTTCTTGTTCCTTCCAATTCCTCTTGTGGGTTAACAATTCTTTCATAAATTTTGCATAGAGAGGCATTTGCTCAAGAGCCTCTGTAAAAGGAATGTTGATCTATAGCTTCTTGAAGACATCTAAAAATTTAGAGAATTTCTTTTCTTTGGAAGCCTTCTGAAGCCTCTGAGGATATGGCATTTTTGGCTTGTATTCAGGAGCCTTTGGCAATGTAGGATTAGTGTCAAGAGAGTCAGGGAATGGGTTGTCTGCATGCTTTGGAGGGGCGTGCTCCACTTCTTCCTTCTTCTCTTCTGGAGCTTCCTTTTAAACTAGCTCTTCATTGGCCTTTGTCTCAGAGCCAGCTGTTTTACCACTTCTCAATTGAATAACCTAGCAATCTTCTCTTGGGTTCACCACTGTATCACCTGGAAATGTACTTGCAGACCTCTCAGGTATTTGCTTGCTCAGTTGGCCCATTTGCACCTCCAAATTTCTAATGGAGGCTCTGGTTTCATGAATAAAACTCCTCATCATCTCCCAATTAGAATCTTCTTGGGATTTAGAGTTTGCCTGCTGAGGTGGTTGTTATTGATGAGACTGAAATTGGTGGTTATTGTGATTGTTCTGTTGGAAGCCGCCCTGAGAACTATTATTGAAATTCTGAGGTCTCTGAGGTTGGTCCCTCCACCCAAAATTTGGGTGATTTCTCCACCCCTGATTGTATGTCTTAGAATATGGATCATTATTGGAATTTTTAGGACCACTCCCCATGTAATTGACCTGTTCAGAAGAGGATTGAGCATAATCATAATTACCATTTTGCATAAAATTACCTATCATGTCATAAGGGACCTCTTGAGGTGGGTTTTGGGTGTTGATAGCTGAGACTTTCATGCCACCCATCTGTTGAGTAAGTAGACTTATTTGCTGAGACATAAGCTTGTTCTGAGCAAGGATAGCATTAAGAGCTTCTACTTCCATAACACCCTTCTTCTGAGGAGCCTCAGAGTTCACAGGATTCCTATTCGATGAGTATAAATATTGGTTGCTAGCAACCAATTCAATAAGCTCAATAGTCTCCTCCGGTGTCTTCTTCTTGTGCAATGAACCACCTACAGAATTATCTAAGCACATCTTGGACATTTCACCTAAACCTTCATAAAAGATATCTAGTTGGGTCCATTTGGAGAACATATTCCGAGGACATTGCCTAGTCACTAGCTTGTATCTCTCCCAAGCTTCATAAAGAGTTTCACCATCCTTCTGCTTGAAGGTCTGAACCCCACCCTAAGCTTAGTCAGCTTCTTTGGTGGGAAAAATTTAGTAAGAAACTCAGTAACAACCTTGTCCCAAGTATCCAAACTCTCCTTGGATTGGGAATCTAGTAATAGCTTTGCTCCATCCCTCAGAGCAAACGGGAAGAGCATGAGTTTGTACACCTCAGGTTTCACTCCATTTGTCTTCACAGTATAACAAATCTGCAAAAAATTAGAAATAAATTGATTTAGGTCTTCGTGGGGAAGACCATGATACTGGCAGTTTTGTTGCACCAGGGTGACCAATTGTGGCTTCAACTCAAAGTTGTTCGCAGCTATAGGAGGCACCACAATGCTTTTCCCATAAAGATCTGCAGTAGGAGCAGAGTAAGACCCAAGTACTCTCTTATGTTGTTCATTCCCATTCGGATTTGCCACATTGGCATTAGCAGCATTGTTAGGATCCATAGTGGATTCTACAGCCTTATAAATTATTGCTTGTTGCAAACACCGCCTGAAAGTTCTTTCAAGTTTAGGATCAAAGTCTAAGAGATGTTCCTTGTCTCTGTTCCTGCGCATAAACAAACAGAAGACAAGAAAAGATGGCACTCTCTACGTCAGAGTGCAAAGAATTCCTAGTGAGGTAACCTGAGTAAAGAGATAAAAATATTGAATAAAATAAACAAACACTAAAATTCGAAAATTACTAGTAAAATTAAGACAAACAAAATTGAAATTATTAGGCAAATTAAATAAGAAAAATTAAAATAAGACTAACTAGGGAACACCAAACTTAAATTCAGAAATTAAGAAAAATATTAGTGCAAATTTTTTTATTTATTTATTTTTAAATTTAAATAAAATTGGTGCCAAAAACTAATAGTTGTTAATCACTATCAATCCCCGGCAACGGTGCCAAAAACTTGGTGCGGAATTTATAACCACAAACTAACCGGCAAGTGCACCGGGTCATACCAAGTAATACCTCAGTTGAGTGAGGGTCGATCCCACGAGGATTGAGGGTCTAAGCAACAATGGTTGATTAATTTACTTAGTTAGACAAGCAGAAAATAGTGTTTGAGAGTTCAAAAGCATTAAACAGTAAATTCAGAATATCAGAAAACAGGCAAGTAAATTAGTTGGAAAAATAATATGCAGAAGGCAGTTAAGGTTTCAGAGTTATCTATTTTCTGGATTGACTTTTCTTATTAATTTATTTTAATCATGGAAGAATTAATTCATGGCAAACTATATGTGACTAGACCCTAATTCCTTAGACCTTTCTAGTCTCCTCTAACTTTCATCAACCGCCGATTCCTTGGTCAATTAATTCCAATTAGGGGGTGAAGTTTAATTCTAGTTATTATGCCACAAAAATCCAAATTATCCAAATATAAGAGGATTATATGTCACGTATCCTGTTAAGTCCAGATAATTAGATTTTAGGAGAAATTATTTTCAAGCTGTTGTTCAAGTAAAGAGCTTTTCCAAGTTATACAAGAACTCAATTAGAAAGAGGGTCATACTTCCGTTCCAGCCAAATTCATAAGATACATGAATTCTTAAATTATAAATCAGTACATGAATTAAAATACAAAAACAATAGAATCAATCCATACAAATAGACAGAGTTCCTAACCTTAATAGTGGAGGTTTAGTTGCTCGTGGAAAAGAGTGAGAACTTGGATTCTGGTAAACTGTAAATTGGGCTGAGGTGGAAATATCCCCCTGAAGAGAAGTTTCTTTTCTCTTTTATATCTAATCCTTATTAATTTAAGATCTATTTTCTAAAACTAATATAATATCTTTTCCTATATATCAAAATTAAAGTTTAAATCAGAATTAATTATAGCAATCAGAGTTTTGATGACGTGGCGCATGTCACGCGTACGCGTCGATGGTCTTCTTCGCGTGTCATGCGTACGCGTCAGGTACGCGCACGCGTCGCTTTGCAAATCTCAAAATCACGTGCACGCATCAGGTACGCGCACGCATCACTTCTCACTGGTCATCTCCTTTAATTCTTGTGCTCCTTCCATTTGTGCAAGCTTCCCCTCCATCCTCTAAGCCATTCCTGTCCTATATAGCCTTCTCTTTTCTGCGGAAACACCATCAAATCCAACCAATTGCTACCTATAATAAACAAAATTGCGCACGAATCAAAGTAGCATCCATAGTGGCTAAAAGATAATTAATTCTTGATTAAACTCGACAATTTAAATGTAAATTCACTAGGAAAAGATAGGAAAGATGCTCACGCATCACTATCCGGATCTGACCTACCTGCATTCAGAAGAGCTTTTCTGGAGTTACAGAAGTCCAAATGGAGCGCTCTCAATGGCTATGGAACGCTGACTTCCAGATCTTTCCAGAAATATATAATAGTTCATACTTTGCTTCGGATTAGAAGACCCAAAACTGGCATCTAACACCAGCCTTCTGCCTCCTTCTAGGTGTTCAGCGCCCAAAGAGCAGAGCCCAGCGTCCAAAGGTCCAGAGAGGACCCCCTAGCTGGAGTTCCACACCCAAAGAGCTTCATAGCACGTGGATTTCATTAAAGCTCAGCCCAAACACTCACCAAGTGGGCCTCAGAAGTAGATTTTAGCACTAAATACACTACTTTACCCTTACTAGTCATCTGTTTAGGGTTTAGGGTGTATTTTACATCGCATTTTGGATATCATACACCATTCACATTTTTCCATTGTATTTTCTCTTCACATGAGTTTCTAAACCTTCTAGTTTGAGGGGAGGAGCCCTGCTGAATCATATGAATTAATAAAAGTATTACTATTTCTCTTCGATTCGTGTTTGATAAATTCAAAGATGTATATTCGTTCTTTATCAATATAAATGGGTTGAACTGGCATAAGGTTATCACATTCTACATGGGTTCAGAGTGCGTCTTTCATCAGACAATGATGAACCACCAGCTTGAATATACGTCTCTCAGACGGCTAATCCACGATTTCGTTGGGGACTTCTCTAAACATCAGTTCAGTCGATTTACGGGGAGATTAGGGTTTCTGTGGTAGAGGCTAGAATCCTAAGAAGCTTCACCCTCAATCAGAGTGGATATGCACTAAACCTGGGGTTCAGATCTGGAAGAGTATTGGCAGCTACTCAAACCAGTGTCAATCACATACAGCCTGCCACTGAAGAAATCTCTCATAAGCAAGGAGAGCAGTAGTACCAGAGTTAATTCAGAAAGACAAAGCAATTCCAACTCTCAACTCTATTCATATTACTTATTCCAATTGGTTTTACCCCTTTCGGATATTATTCTTACATCTCTATTCCTATTCTTATAATTAAACATTGTAATTCCATCTTTCAAATCAACAACCTTCTGATCTGCCTGACTAAGATCTGCAAGATAACCATAATCCTCATGGGATTGACCCTGACTCGCTCAGATATTTCTTGGACGACCCAGTGCACTTGCTGGTACAGCTATACGAATGTATGGGGATTCGTGGACCAAGAACCCTATGGAAACACCTATAACCCTTCATGGAGGAACCATCCTAACCTCTCATAGAAGGATCAACAGAAACCTCAGTAAGGTTTCAATAACAATCAAGGTGGAAGGAACCAAAATAGGTTCAGCAACAGACCACCATTCCCATCTTCTCAAGGAAATATGGGAACCTCTAAGCAGAGCCTTTCTGACTTAGTCACTCTGGTATCCAACCACTCTAAGACCACTCTTAGTTTCATGAATGAAACAAGGTCCGCCATTAGAAACTTGGAGGTACAAGTTGGTCAACTGAGCAAAAAGATCCCTGAGACTCCTCCTGACACTCTTCCAAGTAACGCTGAGGTGAATCCTAGAGAAGAGTGCAAGGCCATAACCATGGAGGTAGCGGTCAAATCTGAGGAGAATGGAAAGGCATTGAATGCCAGTAAAGAAGTACTCACTGGGCGTTAAACGCCCAATTTGGCAGCAAGCCTGGCACTAAACGCCAGTGAGGAACCCCTCACTGGGAATTCAATGCCCATCCTGGCAGCAGAGCTGGCATTGAACACCAGCCAGGGAGCACTGGCTGGGCGTTTAACACCCAAACATCCAGGCTTTCTGGCACTGAATGCTAGTGAGGAACCCCTAACTGGGTGTTCAACGCCCAACCAAGCAGGCTTTCTGGTGCTAAACACCAGTGAGGAACCCCTCACTGGGAGTTCAACGCCCAACCAGGCAGGCTTCCTGGCTCTGAACACTAGTGATGAACCCCTCCCTGGGCATTCAACACCCACACACCTAGGGAAGCTGGCGTTGAATGCCATCAAAGGTATCCCTGCTGGGCGTTCAACGCCGAAAACACTAGAGGGACTGGCGTTTAATGCTAGTAAGGGTGCACAGCAAGGGAGTTCAATGCCCAAAGAGGTATCAAAGCTGGCATTGAATGCTAGTGAAAGCACAACCTTTGAGTGCTTAAGTCCCACTCAAGAAACCTCTAGCCCAGAACCAAAGGAAACTATAAAGACCATTGAGGTTCTTTTGCATGCACTTCTGCAGTGCATGAGTTCTGATAACTACTCATCCTCTGATGAGGATAAAGACACTAGTGAAGAGCAAGTTGCTCGATAGTTAGGAGCTCTTATGAAGCTGAATGACAAGTTATTTGGTACAAGCCCATTGGAGGAAGAACCTCCACTACTTACCAAAGAACTCTATGCTTTGGTTCAGTAGAGGCTACCTCTGAAGCTTCCAGATCCTGGACGCATTCTTATTCCTTGCACCACAGGCACTATGACCTTTGAAAAGGCTCTGTGTGACCTAGGGTCAAGCATAAACCTCATGCCAATCTCTGTAATGGAGAATTTGGGAATCCTTGAGGTACAAGCTGCAAACATCTCATTAGAGATGTGATGAGCGGATATTTTATAAGCTTTTTGGTGGTATTTTCATATAGATTTTAGTATGATTTAGCTACTTTTTAGTATATTTTTATTAGTTTTTAAATAAAAATCATATTTCTGGACTTTACTATGAGTTTGTGTGTTTTTTTGTAATTTCAGGCATTTTCTGGCTGAAATTGAGGGTTCTGAGCAAAAGTCTGATTCAGAGGCTGAGAAAGGACTGCAGATGCTGTTGGATTTTGACCTCCCTGTACTCGAAATGGATTTTCTGCAGCTACAGAAGCCCAATTGGTGCGCTCTCAATTGCGTTGGAAAGTAGACATCTTGGGCTTTCCAGCAATATATAATAGTCCATACTTTGTCCGAGTTTTGATAATGACAACTGGCGTCTAAACGCCAATTTTCTACCCTTTTCTAGCGTTAAACGCCAGAACTGGCATAAAAGTTGGAGTTAAACGCCCAAACTGGCACAAAAGGTGGAGTTCAACGCCAGGAATAGCCTATGCACGTGAAAGCTTTAGTGCTCAGCCCAAACACACACCAAGTGGGCCCCGAAAGTGTATTTCTGCACTATCTATCTTAGCTTACTCATTTTCTGTAAACCTAGGTCACTGGTTTATTATAAAAACCACTTTTAGAGATTCATTTTGTACCTCATGACATTTTACATCAGAACTTGTATTTTCTACGGCATGAGTCTCTAAACTCCATAGTTGGGGCTGAGGAGCTCTATTGTGTCTTGATGGATTAATGCAATTACTACTGTTTTCCATTCAATCATGCTTGTTTCTATTCTAAGATATTCACTCGCACTTCAACAGGATGAATGTGATGATCCATGACACTCATCACCATTCTTAACCTATGAACGCGTGCCTGACAACCACTTCCGTTCTACCTTAGATTGAGTGTGTATCTCTTGGGTTCCTGGTTCACGAGTTTGATTGCATCTCCTGACAACAGAGCATTCGAATCCGTGAGACCAGAGTCTTCGTGGTATAAGCTAGAATCAATTGGCAGCATTCTTGAGATCTGGAAAGTCTAAACCTTGTCTGTGGTATTCTGAGTAGGATTCGGGAAGGAATGACTGTGACGAGCTTCAAACTCACAAATGTTGGGCGCAGTGACAGTGTGCAAAAGGATCAACGGATCTTATTCCAACACTAGTGAGAACCGACAGATGATTAGCCCTACAAAACCCGTAGCTGGACCATTTTCACTGAGAGGACGAATGGTAGCCATTGACAACGGTGATCCACCAACATACAGCTTGCCATGGAAGGAGCCTTGCGTGCGTGAAGAAGAAGACAGTAGGAAAGCAGATACTCAAAAAACAGAGCATCTCCAAAACCTCATCCTATTCTCCATTACTGCATAATAAGTATTATTTAATCCATGTTCTTTTACTCATTCCAATTAAAACTGAGAATTATTATTAACATCCTGACTAAGTTTTACAAAATAACCATAGCTTGCTTCAAGCCGACAATCTCCGTGGGATCGACCCTTACTCACGTAAGGTATTACTTGGACGACCCAGTGCACTTGCTGGTTAGTTGTGCGGAATTGCAAAAGTGTGATTGTGATTTCGTTTACCAAGTTTTTGGCACCGTTGCCGGGGATTGTTCGAGTTTGGACAACTAACGGTTTATTTGGTTTAGAGTCTTCCGTTTGAGTTTAGTTTTATATCTTAAGTTTGGTGTCAATTGCATAAGTTTATTTTTCTTTCATTTTTCGAATTATTAGTATTTAAAGTATAAAAAATTTTAAGATTGGTGTCCTTTGTGTTTTAGTTTTCTTAAAAATTTTTCAAAAGTTACTTTTGGTAATCATCTTGATATTCAAAGTTTTCCTATTTGTTTTCTTTGTTTTGATCTAAAAATTCCAAGTTTGGTGTCATTTAATTGTTTTTCTCTTTACTCATTAAATTCAAAAAAATATCTTTCATATTTATTTAATTGAGATTTCAAAGTTCAAAATCTTTTTTTTTAAAAATCATATCCAAAGTTTTCAAATTTTCTTAATTAATCAATTATTTTAGTTTTTTAAACTTTTATTTTATTTTTCAATTATTTTATCTTAATTTTTTTATTTATTTATTCGGTTATTTTTAATTAAATAAAATAAAAATAAAATATAATTTTTTTGCAATTCATATCAATTCCTTTTTCTCCATCATGGACCTAAATGGAAATGAACAGTCCAAGAGGACTCTGGGATCATATGCTAACCCCGTTACTGCTGTATACGGGAGTAGTATCTGTATACCTCCCATCAAAGCAAGCAGTTTTGAGCTAAATTCTCAGCTCATCATCATGGTGCAGCATAATTGCTAGTATTCCAGTCTCCCACAGGAAGAACCTACTGTGTTTCTGGCACAGTTCTTGCAAATCGCTGACACAGTACGTGATAAGGAAGTAGATCAGGATGTCTACAGATTATTACTGTTTCCATTTGCTGTAAAAGATCAAGCTAAGAGGTGGTTAAATAACCAACCCATAGCAAGCATAAGAACATGGAAACAGTTATCAGAGAAATTCCTGAATCAATATTTCCCTCCAAAAAGGATGACACAGCTAAGGCTGGACATCCAAGGCTTTAAACAAGAGAATAAGGAATCCCTTTATAACACCTGGGAGAGGTACAGAGGGATGCTAAGGAAATGCCCCTCTGAAATATTTTCAGAGTGGGTGCAGTTAGACATCTTCTACTACGGGGTTACAGAAAAAGCCCAGATGTCTTTAGACCACTCAGCTGGTGGATCTATACAAATGAGAAAGACAATTGAAAAGGCTCAAGAGCTCATTGATATAGTTGCTAGAAATTAACATCTGTATTCAAGCAGTGAGTCTTCCATAAAAGGAGAGGCTAGGGCAGTATCTACTGATCCTAGTCCTCAAGAACAAGTTGTTGAACTTAATCAGCAATTGCTTCTTATGACAAAATAATTAGCAGAATTTAAAGAGATGCTCCAAGACACTAAAAATGCTAACAAGAATATGGAAGTACAATTGAATTAGACAAGACAGCAGCTATCTAAACAGATAACAGAAGAATGCCAAGCTATTCAACTAAGGAGTGGAAAGGCATTGAATAATTCAGCTCAAGGTAACAGAAAGCCAAGAAAGGAACAACTGACAGAGGACGACCAAACCATTGGCCAAAATCCCTCTGAGGAAAGTAAGAGCCCATAGAGGAATACTTCTGGCGTTCAAACGCCAGAAAAGGGTGAAAAATTAGCATTAAATGCCCAGTGGATGCCACTTCTGGCGTCCAAACGCTAGAAAAGGGTGAAAAACTGGCGTTAAACGCCCATTCCATGCCCAATTCTGGCGTTCAAATGCCAGAAAAGGGTGGAAAATTGGCGTTGAATGCCCATCCAACCCCTAATCCTGGCGTTCAAACGCCAATGAGGGATCAGACACCTGCAAGTGCTGATTGTAACCCTCCTAAGAAGGCTTCTCCAACCACCTCTGTAGGAAATAAACCTGCAGCAACTAAGGTTGAGAAATACAAAGCCAAGATGCCTTATCCTCAGAAACTTCGCCAAGCGGAACTGGATAAACAATTTGCCCGCTTTGCAGACTATCTCAGGACTCTTGAAATAAAGATCCCGTTTGCAGAGGCACTTGAGCAAATACCCTCTTATGCTAAGTTCATGAAAGAGATCTTAAGTCATAAGAAAGATTGCAGAGAAACTGAAAAATTTTTTCTCATTGAAGAATGCAGTGCAGTCATTCTAACAAGCTTACCAGAGAAGCTTAAGGATCTCGGAAGCTTTATGATACCATGCACATTAGAGGGTACTTGTACCAAGACAGCTCTATGTGACCTAGGGGCAAGTATCAACCTAAACCCTGCATCCACTATCAGAAAGCTTGGCTTGACTAAAGAGGTCAAACCAACCCGGATATGTCTTCAACTTGCTAATGGCTCCATTAAATATCCATCAGGAATAATTGAGGAAATGATTTTCAAGGTTGGGCCATTTGCCTTTCCCACTGACTTTGTAGTGCTGGAAATGGAAGAGCACAAGAGTGCAACTCTCATTCTAGGAAGACCCTTCCTATCAACTGGACGAACTCTCATTGATGTCCAAAAAGGGGAAGTGACCTTGAGAGTCAATGAGGATGAGTTCAAGTTAAATTCTGTCAAAGCTATGCAGCATCCAGACACATCAAATGACTGCATGAGCGTTGACATAATTGACTCCTTGGTGGAAGAGATTAATATGACTGAGAATCTCGAATCAGAGCTAGAGGACATCTTTAAAGATGTTCAGCCTAATCTGGAGGAACCAGAGGAAACAGAAAAGCCTCTGAAAACTCTTCAGGAAGAGGATTAGCCTCCTAAACCCAAGCTCAAACCACTACCACCAACCCTGAAATATGCTTTTCTGGGAGAGGATGGCACTTTTCTTGTGATCATGAGCTCTGCCTTAGAGCCACAGGAAGAGAAAGCACTACTTCAGGTGCTAAGGACACACAAGACAGCTCTTGGGTGGTCCATAAGTGACCTTAAGGGCATTAGCCTAGCCAGATGCATGCACAAGAACCTATTGGAGGATGATGCTAAGCCAGTGGTTCAACCACAGAGGCGGTTAAATCCGGCCATGAAGGAAGTGGTGCAGAAAGAGGTCACTAAATTACTAGAGGTTGGGACTATTTATCCTATTTCTGATAGCCCCAGGGGGTGAGCCCTGTCCAAGTTGTACCCAAAAAGGGAGGCATGACAGTGGTTCACAATGAAAAGAATGAACTGGTTCACGGCTTTCTTAGCCAAGTACTTTCCTCCTGAAAAGCTGAGCAAGCTTAGAGCTCATGTTCAAACCTTCAGACAGAAAGAAGGTGAATCCCTCTATGAAGCTTGGGAAAGATACAAACAGTTGACCAAAAAGTGTCCTTCTGACATGCTTTCAGAATGGACCATCCTGGATATATTCTATGATGGTTTATCTGAGCTATCAAAGATGTCACTGGACACCTCTGCAGGTGGATCCATTCACCTAAAGAAAACGCCTGCAGAAGCTCAAGAACTCATTGACATGGTTGCTAATAACCAGTTCATGTACACTTCTGAAAGGAATCCTGTGAGTAATGGGACGCCTATGAAGAAGGGAGTTCTTGAGGTTGATACTCTGAATGCCATATTGGCTCAGAACAAAGTATTGACTCAGCAAGTCAATATGATTTCTCAGAGTCTGAATGGAATGCAAGCTGCATCCAACAGTACTCAAGAGGCTTCTTATGAAGAAGAAGCTTATGATCCTGAGAACCCTGCAATAGCAGAGGTGAATTACTTAGGTGAACCTTATGGAAACACCTATAACTCATCATGGAGAAATCATCCCAATTTCTCATGGAAGGATCAAAAGCCCCAACAAGGCTTTAATAATGGTGGAAGAAACAGGTTTAGCAATAGCAAGCCTTTTCCATCATCAACTCAGCAATAGACAGAGAACTCTGAACAAAATGCTTCTAATTTAGCAAATCTAGTCTCTGATCTATCTAAGGCCACTGTAAGTTTCATGAATGAAACAAGGTCTTCCATTAGAAATCTGGAAGCACAAGTGGGCCAGCTGAGTAAAAGGATCACTGAAATCCCTCCTAGTACTCTCCCAAGCAATACAGAAGAGAACCCAAAAGGAGAGTGCAAGGCCATTGACATAAGCGCCATGGCCGAACCTGTGAGGAGAGGAGAGGACGTGAATCCCAAGGAGGAAGACCTCCTGGGACGTCCAGTGGTCAATAAGGAGCTTCCCTCTGAGGAACCAAAGGAATCTGAGACTCATCTAGAGACCATAGAGATTCCATTGAACCTCCTTATGCCCTTCATGAGCTCTGATAAGTATTCCTCTTCTGAAGAGAATGAGGATGTTACTGAAGAGCAAACTGCCAAGTTTCTTGGTGCAATCATGAAGCTGAATGCCAAATTGTTTGGAATTGATACTTGGGAAGTTGAACCTCCCTTGTTCATCAATGAACTAAGTGATCTGGATCAACTGACATTGCCTCAGAAGAGACAGGATCTTGGAAAGTTCATAATCTCTTGTACCATAGGCACCATGATCTTTAAGGCTCTGTGTGACCTTGGTTCAGGGATAAACCTCATGCCCCTCTCTGTGATAGAGAAACTGGGAATCTATGGGGTGCAAGCTGCTAAAATCTCAATAGAGATGGCAGACAGCTCAAGAAAACAGGCTTAGGGACAAGTAGAAGATGTATTAGTAAAGGTTGAGGGCCTTTACATACCTACTGATTTCATAGTCCTGGATACTGGAAAGGAAGAGGATGAATCCATCATCCTAGGAAGACCTTTCCTGGCCACAGCAAGAGCTGTGATTGATGTTGACAGAGGTGAAATATTCCTTCAATGGAATGAGAACTCCCTTGTGTTTAAAACTCAAGGATCTCCCTCTGCAACCATGGAGAGGAAGCAGAAAAAGCTTCTCTCCAAGCAGAGTCAACCAGAGCCCCCACAGTCAAACTCTAAGTTTGGTGTTGGGAGGCCACAACCAAACTCTAAGTTTGGTGTTGAACTCCCATATCCAAACTCTAAGTTTGGTGTTGGAGAGTCTCAACAAAGCTCTGCACATCTGTAAGGCTCCATGAGAGCCCACTGTCAAGCTATTGACATTAAAGAAGCGCTTGTTGGGAGGCAACCCAATGTTTATTTATCTAACTATATTTTTCTTAGTTATGTGTCTTTATAGGTTCATGATCATGAGGAGTCATAAAATAAATATAAAAATTGAAAACAGAATCAAAAACAGCAGAAGAAAAATCACACACTGGAGGAGCATCTGTCTGGCGTTCAAACGCCAGAACAGAGCATAGTTCTGGCGCTGAACGCCCAGAATGGGAGCATCCTGGTGCTGAACGCCCAGAACAAGCATGGTTCTGGCGTTCAACGCCAGAAATGGCAGCAAAGGGGCGTTGAACGCCCAAAATGGGCACCAACCTGGCGCTGAACGCCCAGAGTTGTGTGCAAGGGCATTTTACATGCCTAAATTGGTGCAGGGATATAAATGCCTTGACACCTCAGGATCTGTGGACCCCACAGGATCATCTCAGGATCTGTGGACCCCACAGTATCCCCACCTACCTCATCATCTCTCTTCCCATTCATGATCATCCCTTCTACTTTCCATTTACCACTCACATCCATACACCCACTACCTTCAAAATTCAACATCTCTCTCCCACCCAATCCCACCCATATGGCCGGATACAAACTCCCATCCATCTCCTCCATATCTTCTTCTTATTCTTCTATTCTTTCTTCTTTTGCTCGAGGGCGAGCAACATTCTAAGTTTGGTGTGGTAAAAGCATAGCTTTTTTGTTTTTTCCATAACCATTGATGGCACCTAAGGCCAGAGAAACCTCTAGAAAGAGGAAAGGGAAGACAAAAGCTTCCATCAAGGGTCTATAGCTCAGTGGTAGAACATTTGACTGCAAATCAAGAGATCCCTGAGATACCTCAGGGGATACATTTTCTTCCACACAATTATTGGAAGCAACTAAGGGTGGAACCTCAAGAGCACTCCATCATCCTTCATGAAATCAGAGAAGATCTAAAAGCAATGAAGGAGGAGCAGCCAAGGCAAGGAAGAGACATAGAAGAGCTCAAGGACATCACTAAGGTGGACTCATTCCTTGTTCTTACTTTCTCTGTTTTTCGTTTTCTATGTTATGTGCTTATCTATGTTTGTGTCTTCATTACATGATCATTAGTAGTTAGTAACTTTGTCTTAAAGTTATGAATGTCCTATGAATCCATCACCTCTCTTAAAATAAAAACTGTTTTAATTCAAAAGAACAAGAAGTACATGAGTTTTGAATTTATCCTTGAACTTAGTTTAATTATATTGATGTGGTGATAATGCTTCTTGTTTTCTGAATGTATGCTTGAACAGCGCATAAGTCTTTTGAAGTTATTGTTTAAGAATGTTAAATATGTTGGCTCTTGAAAGAATGATGACTAGGAGACATGTTATTTGATAATCTGAAAAATCATAAAAATGATTCTTGAAGCAAGAAAAAGCAGCAAAGAACAAAGCTTGCACAAAAAAAAAAAAAAAAAAAAAGAAGAAAAAAATAGGCGAAAAAAAAAATAGAAAGAAAAAGAAAAAGCAAGCAGAAAAAGCCAATAACCCTTAAAACCAAAAGGCAAGGGCAATTAAAAAGGATCCCAAGGCTTTGAGCATCAGTGGATAGGAGGGCCTAAAGGAATAAAATCCTGGTCTAAGCGGCTAAACCAAGCTGTCCCTAACCATGTGCTTGTGGCGTGTAGGTGTCAAGTGAAAACTTGAGACTGAGCGGTTAAAGTCAAGGTCCAAAGCAAAAAAGAGAGTGTGCTTAAGAACCCTGGACACCTCTAATTGGGGACTTTAGCAAAGCTGAGTCACAATCTAAAAAGGTTCACCCAGTTATGTGTCTGTGGCATTTATGTATCCGGTGGTAATACTGGAAAACAAAGTGCTTAGGGCCACGGCCAAGACTCATAAAGAAGCTGTGTTCAAGAATCATCATACTGAACTAGGAGAATCAATAACACTATCTGAAATCTGAGTTCCTATAGAGGCCAACCATTCTGAACCTCAATGGATGAAGTGAGATGCCAAAACTATTTAAGAGGCAAAAAGCTATAAGTCCCGCTCATATGATTGAAGCTCTGTTTCACTGATAGTTTGGAATTTATAGTATATTCTCTTCTTTTTATCCTATTTGATTTTCAGTTGCTTGGGGACAAGCAACAATTTAAGTTTGGACTTCTGATGAGTGGATAATTTATACGCTTTTTGACACTGTTTTTAGTATGTTTTTAGTAGGATCTAGTTACTTTTAGGGATGTTTTCATTAGTTTTTATGTTAAATTCACATTTCTGGACTTTACTATGAGTTTGTGTGTTTTTCTATGATTTCAGGTATTTTCTGGCTGAAATTGAGGGACTTGAGCAAAAATCAGATTCAGAGGTTGAAGAAGGACTGCTGATGCTGTTGGATTCTGACCTCCCTGCACTCAAAGTGGATTTGCTAGAGCTACAGAACTCGAAATGGCGCGCTTCCAATTGCGTTGGAAAGTAGACATCCAGGGCGTTCCAGCAATATATAATAGTCCATACGTTGGCCAAGAATTGACGACGTAAACTGGCGTTCAACGCCAGCCTTCTGCCCAAATCTGGCGTCCAGCGCCAGAAAAGGATCCAAAACCAGAGTTGAACGCCCAAACTGGCACAGAAACTGGCGTTCAACTCCACAAATGGCCTCTGCACGTTCTACACTTAAGCTCAGCCCAAACACACACCAAGTGGGCCCCGGAAGTGGATTTATGCATCAATTACTTACTCATGTAAACCCTAGTAGCTAGTTTATTATAAATAGGACCTCTTACTATTGTATTAGGCGTCTTTTAGACGATCTTTGGATCTTTGGATTACCTTATGATCCTTTGATCACGTTTTAGGGGGCTGGCCATCTCGGCCATGCCTGGACCTTCACTTATGTATTTTCATACGGTAGAGTTTCTACACTCCATAGATTAAGGTGTGGAGCTCTGCTGTTCCTCAAAGATTAATGCAAAGTACTACTGTTTTCTATTCAATTCTTCTTATTTCTCTTCTAAGATATCCATTCGCACCCAAGAACGTGATGAAGGTGATGATTATGTGTGACGCTCATCATCCTTCTCCCTTATGAACGCGTGTCTGACAAACACTTCTGTTCTACATGAAATAAGCTAGAATGAGTATCTCTTAGATCTCCTAACCAGAATCTTCGTGGCGTAAGCTAGAATGATGGCGGCATTCAAGAGAATCCGGAAGGTCTAAACCTTGTCTGTGGTATTCTGAGTAGGATTCAATGATTGAATGACTGTGACGAGCTTCAAACTCGCGATTGTTGGGCGTTAGTGACAGACGCAAAAGGAGGGTGAATCCTATTCCAACATGATCGGGAACCGACAGATGAATAGCCGTGCCGTGACAGGGTGCGTAAGCATATTATTCACTGAGAGGAGGGGATGTAGCCACTGACAACGGTGATGCCCTTGCATAAAGCCAGCCATGGAAAGGAGTAAGACTGATTGGATGAAGATAGTAGGAAAGCAGAGGTCCAGAGGAACGAAAGCACCTCCATTCGCTTATCTGAAATTCCTACCAATGAATTACATAAGTATCTCTATCCCTCTTTTATTATATCATATTCGAAAACACCATTATCACTTTATATCTGCCTGACTGAGATTTACAAGGTGACCATAGCTTGCTTCATACCAACAATCTCCGTGGGATTCGACCCTTACTCATGTAAGGTATTACTTGGACGACCCAGTGCACCTGCTGGTTAGTTGTATCGAAGTTGTGACAGACTGTAAAACTAGATCAGAGTATCTGGCCTAAGAAGCCATTACCAAAGATCACAATTTCGTACACCAACTTCTCAGAATTTGGAGAATCATTCAGCTCCTATCTTCATCATCTAGCACTTGTTCTGAAAAGGTGCCAAGAGACTAACCTGGTTTTAAACTAGGAAAAATGTCACTTTATGGTGACTAAAGGAATTGTCCTTGGGCATAAAATTTCGAACAAAGGAATAGAAGTGGATCAAGCTAAGGTAGAAGTAACTGAAAAATTACCACCTCCCACCAATGTTAAGGCAACCAGAAGCCTTCTGGGACATCCAGGATTCTATAGGAGGTTTATAAAGAATTTTTCAAAAATCGCAAAACCTCTGAATGATCTTCTAGCTACTGATACACCATTTGTCTTTGACACAGAGTGTTTGCAGGCCTTCGAGACTCTGAAGGCTAAGCTGGTCACAACACCTGTCATTTCTGCACCAGACAGGACATTACTATTCAAATTAATGTGTGATGCCAGTGACCATGCTATTGGTCCAGTATTAGGACAAAGGCATAAAAAGCTTCTGCACGTCATTTACTATGCCAACTGTGTTCTAAATGACGCACAAAAGAATTACACAACCACAAAAAAACAGCTGCTTGCAGTGGTTTATGCCATTGACAAGTTTAGATCCTATTTAGTAGGATCAAAAGTGATTGTGTACACTGACCATGCTACTCTTAAATATCTACTCACAAAGCAAGATGGGTGTTGCTTCTGCAAGAGTTTGATATAGAAATAAGAGACAGAAAAGGGACAGAGAACCATGTAGCTGATCACCTGTCCCGGATAGAACCAGTAGCAGAGGCGTCCCTCCCTCCTACTGAGATCTCTGAGACCTTTCCGGATGAGCAACTCTGTGCCATTTAGGAAGTACCATAGTTTGCAGACATTGCAAACTATAAAGCTGTGAGATTCATACCCAAGGAGTACAGCAGGTAGCAAATGAAAAAATTAATTTCTGATGCAAAGTACTACTTGTGGGATGAGTCATATCTATTTAAGAGATGTGCAGACGGAGTAATCCGTAGATGTGTACCTAGAGAAGAGGTGTAGAAGATCCTATGGCACTGCCATGGATCACAATATGGAGGACATTTCGGAGGTGAGCGAACAGCCACTAAGGTCCTCCAATGTGGTTTCTACTGGCCTACTCTCTATAGAGATTCCCGAGAGTTTGTGCGTAACTGTGATAGTTGCCAGAGAGCTGGTAACCTACCTCATGGTTATGCCATACCTCAACAAGGGATCTTAGAGATTGAGTTGTTTGATGTATGGGGTATTGACTTCATGGGGCCATTCCCACTATCATACTCAAACACTTACATTCTAGTGGCAGTAGACTATGTATCTAAATGGGTAGAGGCAATTGCCACAGCCACTAACGATACTAAGACAGTGCTGAAGTTCCTCCAGAAGCATATCTTCAGCAGATTTGGTGTCCCTAGAATACTAATCAGTGATGGAGAGACTCATTTCTACAATAAACAGCTTGACTCTGCTCTGATCCGATATGGAATTAACCACAAAGTGGCAACTCCATATCATCCACAGACAAATGGGCAGGCTGAAGTCTCAAATAGAGAACTAAAACGAATCCTGGAATGGACTATAAGTACCCGTAGAAAGGATTGGGCAAGGAGTCTGGATGATGCTCTATGGGTATACAAAACTGCATTCAAAACTCCTATAGGGACCTCTCCAAACCAGCTTGTGTATGGAAAAGCCTATCACCTGCCTGTGGAACTGGAACACAAGGCCTACTGGGCAACCAGATTCCTAAACCTTGATGCCAAATTAGTTGGATAGAAAATATTGCTCCAGTTGAATGAGCTAGAGGAATTCAGATTCAATGCTTTCGAAAATGCAAAAATTTATAAGGAGAAAGCAAAAAGGTGGCATGACAAGAAACTGTTATCCAGAGTCTTTGAGCCAGGACAGAAGGTTCTGCTGTTTAACTCTAGGCTCAGATTATTCCCTGGGAAATTAAAATCCCGGTGGAGGGGACCATATGTGATTACAAGTGTGTCACCATATGGATATGTAGAGCTTCAGGATATTGACTCTGACAAAAAGTTCATTGTTAATGGACAGAGAGTAAAGCATTATCTTGAAAGCAATGTTGAGCAAGAGTGTTGATGAGAGGAATTTTGCGTGGTCTAGAATCTCATAGATAAATCCTCGTTGCAAGTATAGTTTCTAAACCAACAAGAGTCCTTTCATACAAAAGTTTTTGTTGTCACAAGTAACAAACCCCTAAATAAATTGATAACCGAAGTATTTAAACCTCGGGTCGTCTCTCAAGGAATCGCAGGGAGGTGTTCTTATTATTGGTTATGAGTCCTTTAAATTGGGGTTTTTGGTTGAGAAATAGGAAGAGAAAATTGCAAGGAAAATAAAATAATAACTAATAAAGTTCTTAGCAAGATATGAGAACTAGACGTCCTATCCTAATTATCCTTATCAATTGTGATGAGAATTGGATTTTGCTCCTACTTTGTTAACCTCTAACTATGAAGGTAAGTTAAGTGGATGAATCAATTTGATTCCTCAGGTCCTAGTCAATTCCTAAGAAAAGACTAGAGTTATTGGAATTCAAATCAATCAGCAAAGATAACAATCATCAATCACAAAGAGTTTGATAACTCAAGTGCCTTTAATTAATCAATTCAAGCTAAGAATGTAAAAAGCTAAATTAAAAATCATAAACCTAAAATACCTCAAATTGTATTTAATAGAAAATCAATCTAAACATAAAGAGTTCATAAACCAAATTGAGAAAATAAATAAAAGGAACATTGAACCTGAAAATTGAGAAGAAGAAATCCTAGATCCTTTAAGAGGAATCCTAATCCTAAATCCTAAGAGAGTGGAGAGAGCCTCTCTCTCTAAAAACTACATCTAAACATAAAATTATGAATTATCAGAACATCTTGAGTCTCTTCATGTTCCTTGACTTAAATCTGTGTTTCTAGGCCAAAAACTGGGTCAAAACGTGGCCCAAAGTCGCCCCCAGCATTTTCTGAATTTTCTACAAATCGCACATGCCACGCGTATGCGTTGTCCACGCGTTCGCGTCACTGGCCGAATTCCCTTTCCATGCGTGCGCATCAGGCGCGCACTCGCATCGTTGTGCTGATCTGCTTCCACGCGTACGTGTCAAGCACGCGTACGCGTCGCTGTAATTTTCCCCGTTTTGCGCGCACGCGTGAGCCATACGTGCGGTCACTTTTCGCTGGTTGTCTCCTTTATTTCTTATGCTCCTTCCATTTTTGCAAGCTTCCTCTCCATTCTCTAAGCCATTCCTGCCCTATGAGGCCTAAAACATTTAACACAAGGATCATGGCATCGAATGGTATAAAAGAGAAATTAAAATACATAATTTAAAGCTTTAGGAAGCAAGTTTTGCAATCATAGAATAAATCCAGGAAGGAATTGTAAAACCATGCAAGTCATATGAATAAGTGGGTGAAAAGATGATAAAAACCACTCAAATTAGCACAAGATAAACCATAAAATAGTGGTTTATCAACCTCCCCACACTTAAACATTAGCATGTCCTCATGCTAAGCTCAATGAGACAAAGAGAATTAATAAGGGACAGTAAAATGAAAGTTCTCTCAATGAAATGCAACCTATATATATATATGAATACAACTATATGCTAAAATGATTCTACCTACTTGGTTAAAAGCAAATAAGTTCTCTAAGACAAATACAAACCAATTTCCACTAATTCAAACCGTACAATAAAAAGCAAGTAAACTTGTAAGAAGAGAGCTCATGAAAGCAGGGAACATAGAATCAAGCATTGAACCCTCACTAGTAGTGTATATCACTCTAATTCTCAAGTGTCTAGGGTCAATCACTCTACTCTTTCCTATTCATGCTTTCTAAACCTTGTTCTTCATCTAACCAATCAACAAATATTTAGCACATCAATGCAAACATCATGAGGTCTTTTCAGGGTTGTAATGGGGCTGAGGTAAAGGTAAGGATACATGTATGGCCAAGTGAGCTGTAATATGAATCTTTGACTAACCTAAGCTCTCACCTAACACACACACACTCTATGTAATTCTAAAATCATACCTAGCTACCCATAATTCTCACTTTTGTATCACATACTCATGTACCAAATTTTGTATATTTCTTTACTTTTATTACATGTGCATTGATCTTTCAGCTTAACATTGGGGTAATTTTGTCCCCTTATTTGTTTACTTATTTATTGAATATTTTTTATTTTTTTTTGAATGATAAAAGCAAACATAAGTTATCAATGCACATGGATTTTCCATTATTTTTCTATTTTGGTTTTTCATGAGTAGTTTCAAAAATTCCCAATATTCAAATAAGTTAGAAACATGATACATTCCCTTATTAATCCATGTTCCCACAGTTTCCCCACACTTAGTTGATGTATAATCTCTATCTTAAGCTAACCAAAGATTCAATTGGGGTATTTAATTATTTTTCTGCTTAAGGCTAGTGATGTGGTTATAGAACAGAAGGGGATTAAAAAGCTCAAAGTGGCTAACAATGGTGACATAAAAGGGTAGGCTTATTTGGGATAAGTGAGTTAATAATCAAATATGACCTCAATCATATGCAAGCATGTAAATATACTAAACAATGGACATATAGAATGGAACAAAATCTAGATTGCAGTTATAGAGAAGGAAACCCACAAAAATAAAATGTTATGGTTAAATAATGTAACCATATAAGTAAGCTCAAAATCTCATGGGTTGTGTGTTCTTTGGCTCAAAAATCATGTTCCAAATACAACTTCCGACAAGTGTAACACAAAAATTTTGATTTTAAAATTAGTGAAAATTTTCAAAAATAGGGTCTTAAAAAGGAACTTATTATTTCTCAACCAAGTAGTACTTAAATGCAAACAATCAACTACACATGCGATCTATTATGCAATGCAACAATGAACTAATAAAGAAAATAAGACATTGGTGTTGAGAAGAGAATAACTAACCCATTGAGATTGGTATCGACCTCCCCACACTTAAAGATTGCACCGTCCTCGGTGCATGCTCAAATGTGCAGGTGGATGGGTGGCTCCAACTGATACTTTTTCTTCAAAGATTTTTGCAGATGCAACTTGTTTATTGCCCACATATAGCTTTTTTATTTCCCTTCCTCGGTGGCCATCATGAAAGAAGAGGAAAAAGAAGAAAAAGTAACCCAGAAATAAAGATAAGACAATAAATGAAGGATGGGTGGGTTAATGCCAAATGATAAGGGTCTCATTTACATGGAAGCTTTAACATGTACGTGAGAAAACAATAGAAGCACATGGCATACCAGTGGTGCAGAATTTTCAACAATGGGAAGAGATAGTAGATAATAAAAGACAGTGTAAGTTCATGTCAATGCAAAAGGAATACAGGTATCATAAAAGGTTGATATTGACAAAAAGATAATATCATCTAACAGTGTGAATCAAGTCACTAAGCATCAAAATAATACCAGAAAAGATACAACAGTTGAATAAGAACATTTAACACCAATGGTAAAATAATAAATTTAGAGAAGAAAATAAAAATATGCACAAAATGAAAATGTAATGAAAGAAAGTATGTAGATAAATTAAGTAAAATAGAATGAAAGTGAATGAGAAGTTAAAAAGATGAAGAAGAAGAAAGTAAGAAGGGAGGAAGAAAGAAATAAGAAGGGAAAGAAAAGATTTAGATACGGGGAAGAAAAGATAAGATGGTTGGTGCTGATCTGGATAAACTGTGTGTCGCATGTGATGCGGATGCGTGAGTGACGCGGTTACGTGGTGTGTGATATTTTTCAGGTGAAGCGGACGCGACCGCGTGACTTGATTTGTGCGAATGGCACGAGAGCAGCCGCGCGTTCGCGTGACTCTCTGTCTCAAATTTATTTTGCCAAAATTTAGGGTGACACGATCGCATGGTTGACGCGATCGCGTGAATGGCCTTTCTTTTAAAAATGACACGGACGCGTGTGGCACGCATTCACGTGGTAGGGCTTGTGCTTCTAGCATAATTCTAGCCTAGCTCGATCATAACTCTCTGCCATATACCTCTTTACGTCGATTTTATAGAGCTACGCCTTCACGTAGGTGACGCGGATGCGTGGGAGGCATATTTTCAAAATGACGCGGCCGCGTCAGCGACGCGGTCGCGTGGGCATATTTGTGCCTAAGGCACACCTCCAGCCACACTTTTGCGTGACTCTCTATCCAATTCTCTTTTCTTCAATACGCCCTGGTGACGTGGACGCGTCAACGACGTTGCCGCGTTGCATGCGTGCTTTTTTTTATGCAATATGCAGATGCAAATGCAGAATGCAGGTGAATATGCAGAAATTATGATTGAACACTAGTAAAATTAAAATAAAATAAACTAGGAATAAAAGGAAGGATTATACCATGGTGGGTTGTCTCCCACCTAGCACTTTTAGTTAAAGTCCTTAAGTTGGACATTTGCTGAGCTCCTTGTCATGGTGGCTTGTGCTTGAACTCGTCTTGAAACTTCCACCAATGCTTGGACTTCCAATAAGCTTTATCAATACTAGGTAAATTCTTCAAGCTTTGATGGAGTTCTTCACAAGCTTTGAGTTCCCAAAATCGATCCTCATGTATTCCCGGATCCCAAATCTTGTATCTACATCCGTCTTGAAGTGGATCATCATTGTTCCAATTGGGTGGCAAGCAGTCTGGATTTTCTACGGAGTACCAAACTCTTCTTTTAGATCTAACCAAATTATCACCAGTTGAGTCCTTATATCTAACTCTTGAAATATCAACCTTGATGAGCCTTGATTTGCAACTCCAACCACTAAACATTTTTCTCTTACGCTTAATGCCACAAAGCTTCCTGAGTTGGTCGTCCGTTTCAAGAATACCGTACTCAAGTGGGATAGGAAGACGAACAGAGATAAGTTTTACCCACTCAAGTGAAGGAGTAGATGGCAATCCAGGTAGAGAAGTCTCCAACGTTCTTGACAAAGCGTACTCAACTCCCGTCCATCCTTTTCGAAGGGCTTCTACTTCTACATCATTTGCAAACTCAATCAGAGAAGAGTCTTCATACTCAAGGGATTCGTTTGCGGATGTATATTTATCACTAGGAGGACTTGATGCATGATTCTCATCACCAAGGGAACTTACTTCTTGATCTATCCCATCCAAGTCATTATAAGGAATATGCCATGGAAGTTGTGCACTGGCCTTCTTGATATAAATTTCAATCTTATTGGAGGGGTACTCTACAATTCTAGATTCCCATGGAGGTTCAGCATCTCCTAAATCTTCAACCACTTCTTCCTCTGCAACTGTTATGGCTTCCTCCACTTGTTCCAATACAAAGCCATGTTCCTCGTTGTCCACCGGAATTTCTAGTGTGTCTTTCATGTTACGCTCTTCTTTTGATTCTCCACATGTAGCCATGGGAGTACTTTGAGTGCTCAAATGTTGGGAAGCTAATCGATTTACTACCTTGGTAAAGGCAGTCACAAATTTTAGTACTCCCCATTTCATCTCTCTTTGCCCTTGAAGAAGAACACCAACAGTATCATGCATTGAAGGTTGAGGTGGATGTGAGGGCTCATTATTTGCGAGGAAAGGTTCATGATAAGAGGGTGGTTCATCAGTCTCCATCTTTTCCACTTGTTGCACAGCATACTTCAATTCCTTGTTCTCAAATTGAGATTCTTTAGCCATGAAAGCTTCAGGTGCTGTTCGGCTTATCACTCGATCCAATTGGCGAAGGGTTGCATGAAATTTTTCCACTGTTTCCTTGAGACAATCCTTTGATTCTTGTTGCGCTCGCTATCATAAGTAGGATTATAGTGCTCTTGGATTGATGGATATGGATGTGGTGGTCCTTGCGGGTAATTAGGTTGGAATTGGGGTGGATATATGTATGGCTCATATGGCTCATAGGGTGGTTGATATGGTGGATAAGGGTTAGAATCATGTGATGATGTTTGGTAGTAGGGGGCTTGTGAGTATGGTGGTCCAGAGTTGTGTTGAGTAGGCGGTTAATAATAATATGGTGGGCCTTGTTGGTGACTACAAGGGGTTCCACCATAGCCATCATCTTGGTACGCTCCCTAGAATGGCTCTTGACTATAATAATTTGGTGGAGGTTGGTTGTTACGAAAGGGTCCACCATAACTATTGTCTCGGCATGCATTGTGGAATAGTCTTTGTCTGTGGTACTGTGGAAGGTGTTGTTGCTGAAAGGGTTGATTAGATCCTTGTGGCTCCTTCCATCTCTGATTGTTTTGACCTTGAAGCATTTTACTGCTATAATTTCCATTCCTTGCAACAACATTGGAACCAAACTCAAAGCGATGGGGGTGAGAACTCACAGCAACTAATAAAAATTAAAAACAAAAATAAAATCAAATAAACAAGCAAAATAAAATATTTACAATAACCAATAATAAGGCACACGTTTGCAATTCCCCAGCAACGGCACCATTTTGATGAGAGGACTTTTGCGTGGTCTAGAAATTCACAGACAAATCCTCGTTGCAAGTATAGTTTCTAAACCAACAAGAGTCCTTTCATACAAAAGTTTGGTTGTCACAAGTAACAAACCCCTAAATAAATTAATAACTGAAGTATTTAAATCTCGGGTCGTCTCTCAAGGAATTCCAGGGAGGTGTTCTTATTATTGGATATGAGTCCTGTAAATTGGGGTTTTGGTTTCAGAAATAGGAAGAGAAAATTGCAAGGAAAATAAAATAATAACTAATAAAGTTCTTAGCAAGATATCAGAACTGGACGTCCTATCCTAGTTATCCTTATCAATTGTGATGAGAATTGGATTTTGCTCCCACTTTGTTAACCTCTAACTATGAAGGTAAGTTAAGTGGATGAATCAATTTGATTCCTCAGGTCCTAGTCAATTCCTAAGAAAAGACTAGAGTTATTGGAATTCAAATCAATCAACAAAGATAACAATTATCAATCACAAAGAGTTTGATAACTCAAGTGCCTCCAATTAATCAATTCAAGCAAAGAATGTAAAAAGCTAAATTAAAAATCATAAACCTGAAATATCTCAAATTGTATTTAATAGAAAATCAATCTAAACATAAAGAGTTCATAAACCAAATTGAGAAAATAAATAAAAGGAGCATTGAACCTAAAAATTGAGAAGAAGAAATCCTAGATCCTTTAAGAAGAATCCTAATCCTAAATCCTAAGAGAGAGGAGAGAGCCTCTCTCTCTAAAAACTACATCTAAACCTAAAATTATGAATTATCAGAACATATTGAGTCTCTGCATGTTCCCTGACTTAAATCTGTGTTTCTGGGCCGAAAATTGGGTCAAAACGTGGCCCGAAGTCGCCCCCAGCGTTTTATGAATTTTCTGCAGATCGCGCATGCCACGCGTACGCGTCGTCCACGCGTTCGCGTCACTGGCCGAATTCCCTTTCCACGCATGCGCATCAGGCGCACGCTCGCGTCATTGTGCAGATCTGCTTCCACGCGTACGCGTCAAGCACGCGTACGCGTCACTGTGATTTTCTCCGTTTTGCGCACACGTGTGAGCCATGCGTGCGCATCACTTTTCGCTGGTTGTCTCCTTTATTTCTTGTGCTCCTTCTATTTTTGCAATCTTCCTCTACATTCTCTAAGCCATTCCTGCCCTATGAGCCCTGAAACATTTAACACACGGATCACGGCATCGAATGGTATAAGGGAGAAATTAAAATACACAATTTAAAGCTTTAGGAAGCAAGTTTTGCAATCATAGAATAAATCCATAAAGGAATTGTAAAACCATGCAAGTCATATAAGTGGGTGAAAAGCTGATAAAAACCACTCAAATTAGCATAAGATAAACCATAAAATAGTGGTTTATCAAGTGCTCAAAACTGAGACTAGATTAAAGCTCAGTAAAGTCCAGCTAAAGACAATAAAGAAGCGCTTGCTAGGAGGCAACCCAACCATTAGCAAGGTTTATTTATTATTTAAATAATAATTATAGGAGTTTGATATAAATTTTCTTTAAGATTATTTGTCCAAATGCAGGAGTTCACAGAGTTACAGAAGGATTCAGAGCATAAAGCAGAGAAAATAAACTCACTGGCACGAAAAACGCCAGTAAGGGGTATTTTGGGCGTTAAACGCTAGAATGGGTACCATTCTGCGCGTTTAACGCCAGTAAAGATACCATTCTGGGCATTTAACACCGAAATTGCAGCATCCTGGGCGTTCAGAAAAATGCCCAGTGACAAAGGATTTCAGGCATTTAACGCCAGCCAGGGTACCTGGCTGGGCATTAAACGCCCAAAAGGAGCATCAAAAGGGCGTTAAACGCCAGAATGGATACCATTCTGGGCATTTAACGCCAGAAAAGGCAGGGGTAGGAGATTTCGTTTTCACTTAAAATTTTTTCAAACTTTCATGTTTTTAATTCATAATTTTCTGCATAAACATGTTACAAATTTTCATCACTCACACTCAATCTTTAAAAATTCAATAATCTTCTAAATCCCTTTTCAAATTTCTTTCAAATCCTTTCCAAATCTTTTCCAACTCATCATATCTTCTTTTAATTCTTAGATGCATCAACAAATTTTCAGATTTAACTTCTTTATATTTTTTTCATATCTTTTGAATTTTAAAATCTCATCTTTTTCATATCACGATTCATTTTTTTTACCAATCATATCTTTCTATCATATCTTTTTCAAAATTTTTGAAACCCCACCCCTCCACTTTTAAATACACGTTTGGCCACCCCATCTCCTCCACAACTCGAATTTGACTCTTCTCCTATTCCTCTACTTTCCTTTCTTTTGCTTGAGGACAAGCAAACCTCTAAGTTTGGTGTGTTTTTCCATGATCACCGAGCTAAGACTCATTAAGATCATGGCTCCTAAGGGAAAACAAACCACTTCAAGAGGCAAGAAAGAGAATACTCCAAAGCCATTTTGGAATCAAGAGAGGTTCTTAACCAAAGAACATGCAGACCATTACCACAAAATAATAGGTCTGAGGTCAGTGATCCCAGAAGTTAAATTCGATCAGAAAGAAGACGAATATCCGGAGATCCAAGAGCAGATTCGAAACAGAGGCTGGAAAATTCTAGCTAATCCTGAGAGAAAGGTGGGAAGAAACATGGTTCATGAATTCTACTCAAATCTGTGGCTGACAGATAAGCAGAGAATGACTGGAACTGCCTTCCATACCTTTCAAACCATGGTCAGAGGGAGGATTATTTACTTCTACCTTGACAAAATAAGAGAGGTCTTCAAGCTGCCTTAACTACAAGATGATCCAGAATCCTTTAATAGGATAATAGTGAGAATAGATAAACGGTTGGACCAAGTTCTAGAGGACATATGCCTCCCTGGAGCCACGTGGATAACCAACTCAAAAGGTGTCCCAAACCAACTCAAGAGAGGAGATCTCAAACTAGTCGCTAGGGGTTGGCTGGACTTCATTGGGCATTCTATACTGCCCACTAGCAACCGCTCTGAGGTCACTGTCAAAAGAGCAGTGATGATCCATTGTATTATGCTGGGAAACAAAGTGGAGATTCATCATTTGATTAATTGTGAGATTTACATAATTCCGAAGAAGAACTCCACTGAAGCCAAATTGGCTTACCCAAGCTTAATCTCTCTGCTATGTAAAGATGTTGGGGTGAAGATGGGAGTAGATGAGTACATCCCAGTCGAGCACCCAATCACCAAGAAGTCAATGGAAGGACAACAAGTGCAAGATAACTCCATCAAAAGGAGGGCACAGGAATTCCTCCCAGAAATTCCTCAAATTGATTACTGGACCCGCCTAGAAGCATCTGTCACCAAGCTGCAAGAAGCTATGGATCAACTTAAGGAAGAATAGCAAAATCAAAATAGCATGCTCTGAAAACTGCTTAAGGAGCAAGAAAAGCAAGGGCATGAGCTATAGGAGCTGAAGCGCCAGAGGCTCTCCCTTGAGGGACCAGACACCCCACAGATTGAAGGAGCATCCATCTCCCAACATAAAGGTTGTTGAGTCCTAATCTTAACTCTGTGATAACTTTTATCACTAGAAACCTATCTTAAGAATTATATAAATATAAGTAATTAGGGTCTTTATTTTTAATTTTATTTTTATCTCTAAGTAAGCTATAATTTATTTTTCTCTTCATCATTAAACATGAATAAAATAGTAGATTCTTTGAGTAAAGATGCAATTATTTCGAGTTTTTAAGAGAAGAATTCAAAATCATTTATTTGTGGTGGCAATACTTTTTGTTTTCTGAATGAATGCTTGAACAGTGAATATTTTTTATAGTGAAGTTTATGAATGTTAAAATTGTTGGCTCTTGAAAGAATGATGAAAAAAGAGAAATGTTATTGATAATCTGAAAAAAATCATGAAAAAGGAGTGAAGAACAAAGCTTGCGAAAAAAAAAGAGAAAAAGCAAGCAGAAAAAGCCAATAGCCCTTTAAACCAAAAGGCAAGGGTAAAAAGGATCCAAGGCTTTGAGCATTAATGGATAGGAAGGCCTAAAGGCATAAAATCCTGGCCTAAGCGGCTGAATCAAGTTGTCCCTAACCATGTGCTTGTGGCATGCAGGTCTAAGTGAAAAGCTTGAGACTGAGTGGTTAAAGTCATGATCCAAAGCAAAAGAGTGTGATTAAGAACTCTGGACACCTCTAACTGTGGACTTTAGCAAAGCTGAGTCACAATCTGAAAAGGTTCACCCAGTTATGTGTCTGTGGCATTTATGTATCCCGTAGTATTACAGGAAAACAAGATGCTTAGGGTCACAGCCAAGACTCATAAAGTAGCTGTGTTCAAGAATCAACATATTAAACTAGGAGAATCAATAACACTATCTGAATTCTGAGTTCCTATAGATGCTAATCATTCTGAACTTCAAAGGATAAAGTGAGATGCCAAAACTGTTCAGAAGCAAAAAGCTACTAGCCCCGCTCATCTATTGCATCTTAATCCTCTTTTTATCCTATTTTATTTGTCTAGTTGCTTGAGGACAAGCAACAGTTTAAGTTTGATGTTCTGATGAGCGGATATTTTATACGCTTTTTGGTGGTATTTTTATATAGCTTTTAGTATGATTTAGCTACTTTTTAGTTTATTTTTATTAGTTTTTAAATAAAAATAACATTTCTGGACTTTACTATGAGTTTGTATATTTTTCTGTAATTTCAAGTGTTTTCTGGCTGAAATTGAGGGATCTGAGCAAAAATGTGATTCAGAGGCTAAGAAAAGACTACAGATGCTGTTGGATTCTGACCTCCCTACACTCAAAATAGATTTTCTGGAGCTATAGAAGCCCAATTAGCACACTCTCAATTGCGTTGGAAAGTAGACATCTTGGGCTTTCTATCAATATATAATAGTCCATAATTTGCCCGAGTTTTGATAATGCAAACTGGCGTCTAAACGCTAATTTTCTTCCATTTTCTGGCGTTAAACGCCAGAACTGGCAGAAAAGTTGGAGTTAAACGCCAAAACTGGCACAAAAGCTGGAGTTCAGCGCCAGGAATAGCCTATGCACGTAAAAGCTTCAGTGCTCAGCCCAAATACACACCAAGTGGGCCCCGGAAGTGGATTTCTGCACTATCTATCTTAGCTTACTCATTTTCTGTAAACCTAGGTCACTGGTTTATTATAAAAACCACTTTTAGAGATTCATTTTGTACCTCATGACATTTTACATCAGAACTTGTATTTTCTACGGCATGAGTCTCTAAACTCCATGGTTGGGGGTGAGGAGCTCTACTGTGTCTTGATGGATTAATGCAATTACTACTGTTTTCCATTCAATCACGCTTGTTTCTATTCTAAGATATTCACTCGCACTTCAACAGGATGAATGTGATGATCCGTGACACTCATCACCATTCTTAACCTATGAACGCGTGCCTGACAACCACTTCCGTTCTACCTTAGATTAAATGTGTATCTCTTGGGTTCCTGGTTCACGAGTTTGATTGCATCTCCTAACAACAGAGCATTCGAATTCGTGAGACCAGAGTCTTCGTGGTATAAGCTAGAATGAATTGGCAGCATTCTTGAGATCTGGAAAGTCTAAACCTTGTCTGTGGTATTCTGAGTAGGATCCGGGAAGGAATGACTGTGACGAGCTTCAAACTCACAAATGTTGGGCGCAGTGACAGTGTGCAAAAGGATCAACGGATCTTATTCCAACACTAGTGAGAACCGACAGATGATTAGCCCTACAAAACCCGTAGCTGGACCATTTTCACTGAGAGGACGAATGGTAGCCATTGACAACAGTGATCTACCAACATACAGCTTGCCATGGAAGGAGCCTTGCGTGCGTGAAGAAGAAGACAGTAGGAAAGCAGAGACTCAAAAGACAGAGCATCTCCAAAACCTCAGCCTATTCTCCATTACTGCATAACAAGTATTATTTAATCCATGTTCTTTTACTCATTCCAATTAAAACTGAGAATTATTATTAACATCCTGACTAAGTTTTACAAAATAACCATAGCTTGCTTCAAGCCGACAATCTCCGTGGGATCAACCCTTACTCACGTAAGGTATTACTTGGACGACCCAGTGAACTTGCTGGTTAGTTGTGCGGAATTGCAAAATTGTGATTGTGATTTCGTGCACCAAGATGGCAGACAAGACAATGAAGAAGCCATATGGCTTAGTAGAGGATGTCTTGGTCAAAGTTAAAAACCACTACATCCCTACAAACTTCATAGTCTTAGACATAGGAGAGGATGAGGATGACTCTGTCATCTATAGAAAACCTTTCCTAGCCACTGCCAATACTATCATTGATTTGGCTAGGGGAGAACTGACCCTACAAATAGGGGAGGATCACATCTTGTTCAAGATGCCTCTCCCCAATTCTCCCTCTAAAAGAGAGATAACTGTGCAACACCTAGTGTTCTAACCCTCTCTTTCTGTGTAGAGCTTTACAGAGCCCCTAGACATCAATTCTAAGTTTAGTGTTGGGCAGCCCTCAACAAGCTCTAAGCACAAAGGTACTAAGAAGAAAGTACCTAAAGGCTGGAGGGACAAGAAAGTCCCAACTGAAGGCCTCTCCATGAGATTTGTCTTCACTAAGAAGCCAGTCTTACCACATACAGTGAATCGTATCATGTCTTTAGAGCATGTGGAGCTCATTCATGAGAATACAGGAAGGAAGTTCACTGTCAGGGGCGAAAATCTGAGCCCATACTCACCTCTGTAAGGAGCTAACCGTCAAGCTTGTGACGATAAAGAAGCGCTAGTTGGGAGGCAACCCAACCTTAATTATTTATTTATTTCCTTTTTATTTTGTTTTTCTTTTGTTTTTCTTTTAGGTTCATAATCATATGCAGTAGTCAGAACAGAGACAGAATTTCACAATAGTGAAAATAGAACACTCTGGCTGGAGTGTTAAAGTTTAACACCAGCCAAGGTATCCCTGCTGGGCGTTCAATGCCCCTCATGGGTAACATTGATGGCGTTGAACGCCAGCCAGAGAGCAGCCCCTGGGTGTTCAAACGCCAATGCAGAGAAGTAGGAAATCTAGATTCCCTAGCCTTTCAGGACCAGTGAGTCCCACAGCATCTTTCACTACCCCACTTATTCCCACCTACTTTCATACTTCCCCATACACACTTTCCTATAAACCCTAGCCACATTACATCCATACCACTTCCCCAAAATCATCATAACTCCCACCAACCCCCACCCACTTAAAAATCAAATTTTCCACCCAAAACCCACCCTATGGCCGAACCCTACCCATCCCCACTCCTATAAATAACCCTCCTCACAATCCTTCATATACACACCTCTCTTACACTCAAAAACCCACAAGGCCGAGCCCTCTCTCTCCCTATATCTTTCTCTATTTTCTTCTTCTTCTACTTCATTCTTCTTCTTTCTTTATTTTTACTCAAGGATGAAAAAAGTTTTAAGTTTGCTGTGGGAAAAGCATAGCTATTTTGCTTTCCATTACCATTCATGGCACCCAAGGTTGGAGACTCCTTTAGAAAGAGGAAAGGGAATACAGTAGCCACTCCCTCTGAATCTTGGAAGATGGAGAGATTGATCACCAAAGCCCATCAAGACCACTTCTATGAAGTAGTGGCAGAGAAGAAAGTGATCCCTGAGGTCCCTTTCATGCTCAAGAAGAATGAGTACCCAGAAATTCGAAGAGAGATCCGAAGAAGAGGTTGGGAAGTCCTAACCAATCCCATTCAGGATGGTGGGATTCTAATGATGTAAGAGTTCTATGCTAATGCATGGGTTACTAAAAACCATGACACTATTGTGAATCCAAATCCAAGGAATTAGAGCACCATGGTCTGAGGGAGAATCTTAGATTTCAGCCTAGAAAGTGTGAGGTTTGCATTTAACTTACCGCTAATGCAAGGAGATCCTTATCCTTACACTAGGAGAGTCAACTATGATCAGAGATTGGATCAAGTGCTCTCAGATATCTGTGTGAAATGAGCACAGTTGAAAAAGGATTCCCAAGGCAGGCCCATTCAACTAAGAAGGGTTGACCTAAAGCCCACAGCTAGAGGATGGTTGGAATTCATCCAATGTTCCATCATCCCCACTGGCAACCGGTCACAAGTGACTGTGGACAGAGCCATCATGATCCATTGTATCATGATTGGAAGTGAGGTGGAAGTACATGAGGTAATTCCTAAAGAATTGTACAAGATAGCGGAGAAGCCTTCCACCAATGCAAGGTTGGCATTCGCACACATCATCTGTCATCTATGCAATTCAGCTGAAATTATAATAGAAGGAGATATCTCCATTGGGGAGGATAAGCCCATCACTAAGAAGATGATGGAGCAAAATAGAGAGCATGCACAAGAGCCTGTGCAACTGCCTTAGTATGAGATCCCTAAGATGCCTTAAGGGATGTAATTTCCTCCTCAAAGCTATTGGGATCAATGGCAGACTTCTCTTGGAGAACTGAACACAGACATGGTGAAATTGAGGGTGGAGCATCAAGAGCACTCCATCACCCTCAATGAAATAAGAGAAGATCAAAGAGCCATAAGGGAAGACCAAAGGGCTATGAGGGAAGAGTGATAAAATGCCCAAATGCACGGGTTTGGATTTTCACACCAAAAATAGAATTTTTCCATTGCAAGTATAGTTCAAACACAACAATTGAACATCAATCAAATAATAAATTCAAATCAAAGTAACCGAGATCAAGAGTAATTCAACCTCGGGTCGTTCTCCCTAGGATGCAACTTGGGAAATCCACGCGTACGCGTTAAGCACGCGCACGCGTGGATTGGACAATCGGCGTAAATTGGTGTTTGACCTGAGAGTTGTGATGCCCTTGCTATGGAACTGTGCTAGTGACACAAAATCATTCCACGCGTACGCGTGGGTGATGCTTATGCGTCGAACGGCCAACTCAGTTTTCACGTGTATGCGTGATGCACGCGTACGCGTCGCGACCTGTTTTTAAATTCTTACTTCTTTCTTCTCTCCTTTCTCCTTCTTTCTTCCTCCTTTCTTACTTTCTTCTTCTTCATCTCTTTAACTTCTCATCCTTCTTCACTTTCATTCTATTTTACTTAATTTATTTGCATACTTTCATTCATTGCATTTTAATTTTGTGCATATTTTTATTTTCTTTTCTAAATTTATTATTTTCATTGGTGTTAAATTTTCTTATTCAACTGTTGCATCTTTTCTTGAATTATTATGGTGCTTCCTGACTTGTTTTATTCCGATTGGGTATTATTATTCATAGGTCAATGCTATTCTTTTATGATACTTGTATTCCATTTGCATTGATATTCACTTATAGTATCTTGCATTACCCACTCCCTCTCCCCGATTTGTTGCAATTTTTGCACCATTGATATGCCATTTGCTTCTACTGTTTTCTCACTTGCATGTTGTACCTACCATGTAATTGAAATCCTCGTTATTTGGCATTAACCCACCCATATTTTCATTGTTTTCGATCTTTGTTTTTGGGTCACTTTTCTTCCTTTTTTCTTTCAAGACGGCCACCAGGAAGGGAAACGGAAAACTTTTACATGAGGCGACAGACAAGTCCATCTGCACAATCTTTGGAGAAAAGCATTAGTGTAGTAACCCATCCACTTGCACATCTTAGCATGCACCTAGGACGGTGCAATCATTAAGTGTGGGGAGGTCGTTACCGACTTTCGTGGGTTAGTTATTTCCTTCAAAACACCAATGTTTAATTTTCTTTGTTAAATTAGTTGTTGCATTTACATGTTTGATCGCATGTTTGTTTGATTTTGTGCATTTAGCCACTGCTTGGTTGAAGTAATTATTTTTTTTCAAGACTCTTTTTTATAATATTTCACTATTTTAAATTAAAAAAATTTTGTTAAACTTGTTTGAGGATTGTAATTTGGAACATGAATTATAGCTAAGAACACACAACCTGTGAGATTTGAGCTTAATTACATGGTTACATTATTTAACCATAATATTTTATTCTTGTGTGTTTTCTTCTCCATAATTGTAATCTATAGTTTGTTCCATTCTATATGTCCATTGTTTAGTATATTTACATGCTTGCATATGATTGAGGCCATCATTTATTATTAGCTCACTTATCCCAATTAGCCTACCCTTTCAATTACCTTTGATTGCCACTTTGAGCCTTTTAATTCCCCTTTTGTTCTGTATTTTATCATATCACTAGACTTAAGCAGAAAAAAAACAATTAATTACCCCAAGTGAATCTTTGGTTAGATTAAGATAGGGATTGTGTATCAATTAAGTGTGGGGAACTGTGGGAACCTAGGTTAATGGGAATGTGTTATGTTTCTAATTTATTTGAATATTGGAAATTTGGGTACCTACTCATGTGAGACCAGAAGAATTAAAAAAAACTCATGTGCATTGATATGTTATGTTTGCTTTTATGATTCAAAAAAAATAAAAAGAAAAAAATACATTACAATATAAATAAATAAATAAGAGGATAAAATTACCCCCAATGCTAAGTTTAATAAAAGATCATTGCACATGTGGTGAAATTAAAAATTGATACATGAGTATGTGATGAAAAAGTGGGAATTTTGGGTAGCTAGGCACAATTTTAAAATTACATAGAGTGTGTGTGTATGTTAGATAAGAGCTTAGGTTAGTCAAAGATTTATATTATAGCTCACTTGGCCATACATATATCTTCACCCTTACCTTAGCCCCATTACAACTTTGAAAAGACCTCGTGATATTTGTATTGGTATACTAAATATTTGTTGATTGGTTAGATGAAGAACAAAGTTTAGAAAACATGACTAGGGAAGAGTAGAGTGAATTAACCCTAGACACTTGAGCGATTAGAGTGCATATACACTACCAGTGAGGGTTCAATGCTTGATTCTATGTTCCCTGCTTTCATGAGCTATCTTCTTACAAGTCTACTTTTCTTTACTGTATGATTTTAATTAGTGATATCTTATTCATGTTTGTCTTGAAGAACTTATTTACTATTAACCAAGTAGACAGAATCATCTTAGCATATAGTTGCATTCATATATAGGTTGAGCTTAGCATGAGGACAGGCTAATATTTTAAGTGTGGGGAGATTGATAAACCACTATTTTATGGTTTATCTTGTGCTCAATTGAGTGGTTTTTATCAAGTCTTTTCACACTTATTCATACTAATTACATGGTTTTACATTTTCCTTCCTAAATTTTGTGATATGATTGAAAACATGCTTATTTGTCATTAAATTTGCTAATTTTAATCCTCTCCTATTACCGTTAATGCCTTGATATGTGTGTTAAGTGATTTCAAGGTTTATAGGGCAGGAATGGCTTAGAGGATGGAAAGGAAGCATGCAAAAGTGGAAGGAATACAAGAAGTTGAAGGAATTCCTAAGCTGTCCAGCCTGTCCTCTTTGTACTTAACTAACCATAACTTGAGCTACAGAGGTCCAAATGAGGCGGTTTCAGTTGCGTTGGAAAGCTAACATCCGGGGCTTCGAAATGATATATAATTTGCTATGGTTGCTTTGAAGATAAATGGCGCGCACGCGTGCATCTGTGAAATTTTAGTGTTTCTGAATTTGCCCCCAGCGATTTCTGGGCTATTTTTGGCCCAGTTCTCGGCCCAGAAAACATAGATTAGAGGCAGCATAGTGGAGGAATGGAAAGACACTTCCCATTATTCACAATTTTAGGTTTTAGATGTAGTTTCTAGAGAGAGAGAGGCTCTCTCCTCTCTCTTAGGTTTTAGGATTTAGGATTTCTTCTTTCAATTTCCCCTTTGGTTCAGGTTCAATGTTCTTTTGATTTAGTTTCTCTTCTACTTTTATTTGTTCTAGTATTCTATTTTCCCAATTTGGTTTATGAATTCTCATGTTTAATTTGATTTTCTTTTTAATGCGATTTGAGGTATTTCATATTTATGATTGCTTTCTTCAATTTATTGATGCTTTCAATTTAAGTTAGATTTTTCCAACTTCGCTTTGGAGTTGATTAATATTTGGAGACCATTGAGTTGGAAGACTCAAGAGTTAATTTGTGATTGGCTTTCTGGCCACTAACGCTAATCCTTCCCAAGGGAGAGGATTAGGACTTGTGAATAGAAGTTGGCTTCCAACATGACTTTCCTTTATTTAGTAAAGGGTAACTAAGTAGAAACAACAGCCTATTACTATTAATCTTGGGAAATCCAACAAGGATAGAACTTTCGATTAATCTTCTCCTAGCCAAGGCTTTTTATTTTAATTTCATAAAACCTCTTGTTAATTTTCATTGCTTTAATTTATAATCATTTATTTTTCCATTCCTCATTCAAAAATTTCTCAGAAAACTCATAACCAATAATAAAAACACCTCCTTGCAATTCCTTGAGAGATGACCCAAGGTTTAAATACTTCGGTTTATTTTTTTATTGGGTTTGCTTAAGTGATAAACAAGTTTTTGTACGAAAGAATTCTTTGTTGGTTTAGAAACTATACTTGCAATGAGAATATATTTGTGAAATTCTTTACTAGCAAAAATCCGTTCGTCAATGCAATCGGAAGTGTTTCTCTTTCGGTTGTGAGGTAAAGAGGGTTTTCAAGCAAGAAATAAAAGATTAAAAGAACTAAGCAATAAAAGAACTGAGCAATGATCAAAATTGTAATTAATGCAAGTAAAAGGAAACGAGGTCAAAACTAGTGAAAATGCTATAAATTCAATAAAGAGCCTTGACTTGGGAATGAGAATCCAAGGAATCCTATCATCGCCATAACCACAACTATGATAATTATGATGATTCAATCTCGCCTAGTTAACCCCAACCATCGAGGAGTAAGTCAAGAAAGCATAATTGACCTTAATCCATAAGTGCTAACCAACTTACCAAACTAGTTGATAAAAGGCTAGCATCAATGGAAACAAGAGTCAACTAACTACCCAAGAATTACCACTAAATGTCGGACATTATGATTCTAGTATCCTAGGAACTCAAACTACAAGCCAAGGTGGAAAAATCAACTCAAAAGCTAGAGTTGGCATTTTCACAAACACCTTGTATGCAGAAAAGTAATACATGAAAAATTGCAAAGTAAAATGGAAAACTATAACCAACTATCAACAAAACCAAACATAAACAAGCAATCAAACATAAAGGAAGCATGAAACATAAAATTCATTATCAAAACTTCAAGAAACACAAAATTGCAATATGAACAAACTAACTTGAACCAAAAGGAAGTGAAAGTAAAAGTGCTTTAATTAAAGAGGAAATTGAGAGTATTTACAATTGAAGAAGTAAATTCAAAAATCAAAGCTTGCTATAAAATGCTACAATGGAAATTGATAAACCCTAGGAGAGCTCTCTACTCTACACTACTCCTACTCCTAATACTATGAAAAACTATGTAAAATTGTGCTTCAATGCCCCTCCCCCCTCTTTGATAAGTATTGAATTCTCCTTTATATAGCAATCCAAAACAGCATTTCAGCCATCCAAAAATGAGCCAAGGGCCTCCAAATTTGCACAGCACGTGTTTCATTAATGGAATCACGTGCAGGGACCTGTGCGGATGCACAGACGTGTGCGTCCACACACTCGGCTGAAAATTGACCTGTGCGTATGCACAGGTGCTCGTGCATACGCACACTTGGAAATTCTTGCTTGTGCGTACGCACACTTCGCTGTGGGTGCTTTTCTTTGTTTTCTTCATGTTTTCTCCCTTGTACATGCTTTCTTCCCCTTTTAGCCATCCATTCTTGCCTCTAAGGTATGAAGTCACTCACAAACCATATCACAGCATCGAATGACATAAAAGTGGAATTAAAAATCACTAATCTAAGCATTAAAATGCATGTTTTCACATTTAGAATCAAATTAGGGATCAAACACAAAAGTATGCTATTTTGGTGCTTAAGTGTGAGTTCATGTGCTAGAATCCATCCAAATTGAGTCAAAATACATCGAAAAATATGGACTCATCAATTCCCCCACACTTAAACAATAGCATGTCCTCATGCTAAACTAACAAGGAGAATGATCAAAGGGGTAATCAACTTATTAAATGCAACTACCTATATGCATGAAAGTATATTATATACTATCTATATCTATATATCTATCTATAGTATCTATATGAAATTGGTGAAAACAAACAATCAAGTTCCCAAGCAAGTATGGACAAATAGGGCTAAGCAAGGAGATAATCCAATGCATCCAGAATCTAAAGAATTGATTCAACTCATCAAAGTGAAGCAACTTTCAAGAATACATGATAAGAAGCATGGAAACATAGAGTTGAGTAATTGAACCCTCACTAGGTGTGTATACACTCTAGTCGCTCAGTGTTTAGGGGTTTAATCACTCAAGTCTCTTCTAATCATGCTTTCAAAGAATTGCTTTTCATCTAACAATCAACAACAAGGGATGTATGAATGCAATTATCATGAGGACTTCATATGTTTGAAATGGGGTTAGGGTAAAGGTAGGATAGATATGGCTAAGTGGGCTAAAATAGTTGAATCCTTGATTAGTTTAAGCCTCCACATCAACATGTACCAATCAAATCAAAACGAAATGTAATCCCAACCTTCCATCATTTTCTATTCACTAGCACTCATGTATACTTTTCTCACAAGAACATCACATATGCAATTCTTTATTCATTTGTTTACTCCTTAGGGTCATCACCTTCTTAGGAATTTTTTTTATTTTAGAATTGCATATGGTTAAGTAGCTCATGCATGAGTGCACCCATTTTCCAAAATTTTTAATGAAATACCCAAATTAAACATTTTCATTCACTACCAATGTTTTCCAAAAGATTCCCCTACACTTAGATGATACACTCTTCTCCAACCCAAGCTAATCAAGGATACAATCCAAGGTAAGATATGGTTTTCTGCTTAAGGTTGTGATGTGGTAATATTACAAACAATGGGGTCAATTAAGGCTCAAACGGGTTCAACAATGGTAAATGCAAAGGGTAGGCTATATGGAAAAAGTAAGCTTTTAAACAAAGATGGCCTCAATCATGCTCAATGCAATTCAAAACATCGATCATTGGAAATAAAGAATTAAGCAAAACTAAGATTACAATCATAGAAGAGATATATCACTCAATGAACAAAATTAGTGGTTAAAATGTGTAACCACTCAATATAGCTCAAAAACTCACAAGGTAATTGTTCTTTACTCTTCTATGTTCCATAAAGAAATCCTTCAAGAAAGTTTGAAAACAATTTTCTCCATCAATTCGATAGAAAGCCCAAAATTCTTGAAAAGTTCTTGTTATTTTTCACTAAAATTTTATTTCCTATATGTATGTATGATGTGATGGATGCAAAATTTTTCAAAATTTCCTAGTTCTTTTCCTAATTTTCAACAAGCAAAAAGTAACATGAACAATTAGGATCAAGATAAACTAGACATAAGCTATTCACATTATCCAATCACAATCCATATCTATACCATATACCAGCAATATAAGGATGCAATATATATACAAAAACTAGAAATGCAATACTAAAGATAACTAGAAGCGAAGTAAGCTCCTATATATACAAAAGTACTAACAGTAGCACATAAGTCAAAGTGCTATAAATATCCACAAAAACACGTAATAAAACTCAGAATAAACTAAATAAGAGTGTTCAGGAGAGAATGTTTACACCCAAAAAATGTTGTAGATCCTCCCCCACACTTAAGTCATGCACTATCCTCAGTGCTCAAAATAATCACTCAGGGTGAATCAACCATGTGAAGCTCCACCGTCAGATGGTGGTGGGTGATGATGACACTGATAAACAATGAGGGCTACGGATGTCGCTGGTGTAGACTCAACTGCCGGCTGCTCAACTGCAGGGTCAGCTGTCTCGACTGCCATCTCAACTGTCAACTTGGCTTTAGCTGTCGGCTCCTCAACTCTAGGTTCCTTAGCTCTATGCTCCTCAGCTCTGGGCTCCTCTGGTCTCCGCTCAGGTGTTTGGACTACCTGGCCAGCTTCAACTGCTGGCTCCTCATATGCAGGCTCCTCGGCCTCAGGCTCTAGTGTATATGGAGGAGGTGGCCCAGGGTCTCTACCCTTAAACATTGCCACTATCCATTAGAAGCGGTGAGTGTTGCAGCGTTCGGATTGATGACGGCCTAAAGGATCTCCTGACCCAACTCATATGGTGTATGGGGTCGGGGTGTGGGTGCGGGTACCGTAGGAGGTGCTGAAGGCTCTGCTGCTGCTAATGTTGCCTCAGTGGTCTTCCTCTTCTTCTGATGAGAAACGGCTGCTTACTGATGTAGACAGATGTCCGGTCTGTTGGGCGTCTCTCTACAAGAGATAGGGCTGCTAATCTGGTGATCAATAATGGAAAGGGAATGTTGAATTTTTGCTGTTGGTTCACCTTACACATCGAACCTCTGATAAGGGGAAGAACAGAGATCCTCTTCCCTTCCAGAATAGCCCACAGCAAAACTGCCACATGGATTCTAATATGTGTGGCATGCGTGCTCGGAAGAATGTAGTCAGCAATGATCTGTTGCCAAATTCTTGCCTCTGGGTTGAGGTTAGTGCACGCAATGCTCAACGGGGACTGCCTGCTCTCCCTTGCTGTACTCCCATCTGGCCTCAGGCTGGCCAATCTTTTCCAGGACCACATCCAAAGAAATCTTGCCCATTGTCACGTCCTTCATTATTTGAGTGTAAGCATTTCGAGCCGGAGGAATATGCAGAATATCCAAGAGGGCCTCTAAAGCAGAATTAGAGGTGTCCAAGGTGACACCTCTTAGAAAAACAGTTTGGGCATCCCTCTTTAGGAAATTTGCATAAAATTTCTTGACCTGATGTTCATTTACTTCCACCAGGTCAAATTTTACGAATTTCCAATGATAAAAATTTAGTCTATTAAGGATCTGATCCGCATATTTCTCAAGAAGGTTGAGCTTTCTCTCATAATGAAAGGCCCATTTTTCTAGTTTCTTGTACTGTTCTTGGGCTTTAGCATTCATGAATATGTCAGGTTGGCTACTTGGAGGCACGGGAGGAGGACGAGCCAGAGGATTGGCTTTCTCATTTCCTTTGCGGCCATCCTGAAAAAGACAAAAAATAGAATACAACTCAGAAAAAATAGAGAAAATCACAGAAGAAAGAAAGAAACAGTTAAACAATTCAATTAAGAGCCAGTTAGATAAACAAACACTCAATCAGGGGAAAACATGTATAAAATAGTTGAATGCTCAAAAGAAAATGTACTTTCCCAAAATCAGCAACCTAAGTAGCAAATAAATGAGTGAATAATCAGTGAAAGCATGTGTATGTCTTAGGTGCATTATGTAAGTGAATTGTATTGAAAGAAATTGATTATTGTAATTGTGCCTTGAGGATTGAAAGAGTTTGGAAAAATTGGCACAAAGGGCAAAAATCAGAGTAACAGTGAAAGCATACGCATATTCATGTTTAGAAGATAAGAAATGATCAGATATACATAGCTTCTTGTCCAAAGCAATATCCGATTGAGAAACAGATTGCATTGCTCAAAAGCTTAAAGGAACAAGTTGCTATGTATATGGTCATTAATGTTAAAGATACATGAATAAGCATTTGATCAATTCACATAGGAAGCAATGTATGTACTGCTGCCAATGTAACCAAACAGGTTTCAAATTTTCAAGTTTAATTTTAGTTTGGTGATGGCACAAAAAGCAGTGGTCAGTCAGCATATAATGCAGTAATGCAGCATGCTATGCACTTAAAAGTACCAAATAGAATGATGAAAGCTGTAAATTTCAATCCAATTTGGTTTCAAAAACAAAATCAGCAATGAAGTGCATAGTTGGCAGGTTAATTATCGAAGGATGATATGCACAACAAAAATTGACATCAAACATGATAATCACAAAGGTAAAGTCAAGTTCAATTTGATGTTTCAACATGAACACAAAGTGCATTAACCAAAACATCTCAGGCAGCATTCACATTCAACAGAAAATTGGCACAAGTTCGAAACTGACGATGCAGAATGGAAAGAAAATCAAAATCTATGATGATCAGACATAGAAGTTGAATCAAAATTTTCTATTCAGGCAACTCATCAGGCAGTTCATGTGCATCAGTGGAATAGCAGTCAAAGTTCATATATAGCAGCACTCATAGCTTAGACATTGCATCAATTAGTCCAGAAAATAACCCAAAATACTCAGCTAGTATCAACATCTACATTCAATCTACTAAAACAGAAATCAACTAACCTATAACCACCAAATGACTAAAACAAAATTAAAAAAATCAGAATTAAAAACATGTAAAATAAAACAGTGGAAATGGAACAGGAGCAGGGAAATAGGGGTTGAAACCTGTAATGCAGAAGGAAGAAAGGAAGCAGATGGAGAGGGGGAGGTGGTGAACGTCGGGGCGGCACAGAAGCTCGCCGCCGCTGGTGGCTGGTCGCCAGACTGAAGGTGCGGCCTAGGGCTGTGACGCAGAAGCAGTGTGCAGGTGGCACAGGGATGAGAGAGAGAGAAATGTAAAAGAGAGAGAAGAAAGGAAAAGGAAGAGAGAGAGGTGACGGCGGCGTGGTGGTCGCGTGGTGGATGTGGTTGCTGGGAGGGGTTGGAGGTTGGGGCAGGGTTCAGAGAGAGAGAGAAAAGAAGAAGAAAAGGGGTGTGGGTTGGAAACTGAAGCGCAACACTCTCCCTTTTCGAATTAACGTTCGAAAAGGGACCTGTGCGGACGCATGATGAGCAGATAATTTATACCCTTTTTGGCATTATTTTTACATAGTTTTTAGTATGTTTTATTTACTTTTTATTATAGTTTTATTAGTTTTTATTCAAAAATCACTTTTCTGGACTTTACTATGAGTTTGTGTGTTTTTCTGTAATTTCAGGTATTTTCTGGCTGAAATTGAGGGACCTGAGCAAAAATCTAATTCAGAGGCTGAAAAAGGACTGCAGATGCTGTTGGATTCTGACCCTCCTGCACTCGAAGTGGATTTTCTGGAGCTACAGAAGCCCAATTGGCGCGTTCTCAGTTGCGTTGGAAAGTAGAAAGCCAGCCTAAAATTGGCGTTGAAAGCTAGCCTAAAACTTTCTGTCGTAAAATGCCAGTACTGGCATACTTCTTGGCGTTAAACGCCCATTTTGGCACCCAGGGTGGCGTTTAACTCCAACCTTGGGCATATGCACGTGAAAGCTTGAAATCTCAGCCCAAACACGCACCAAGTGGGTCCCAGAAGTGTGATGATCCGTGACACTCATCATTATTCTCAATGGATTAATGCAATTACTACTGTTTTCTATTCAATCACGCTTGATTCTATTCTAAGATACTCGCTCGTACTTCAATCTAGAGAGTGTGATGATCCGTGACACTCATCATTATTCTCAATTCTATGAACGCGTGCCTGACAACCACTCCCGTTCTATCTGAGCTCAACGTAGTCATTGGGCGATAGCTTGAGTGCGTATCTCTTGGATATCTAATACACGGACCGAGTCTGTGAGATTAGAATCATGGGATCCGGAAAGTCTAAACCTTGTCTGTGGTATTCCGAGTAGGATCCGAGAAGGGATGACTGTGACGAGCTTCAAACCTACGAATGTTGGGTGCAGCGACAGTGTGCAAAAGGAAAAGGGTCTTATTCCGACGCTAGTGGGAAATGATAGATGATTAGCCGTGCGGTAGCTGTACATGGTATTTTTCATCCGAAATGAGAAATCCGACAGTTGATTAGCCGTGCAGAGATCGTACCTGGTATTTTTCATCCAAGAGGATCATAAAGCTTGCCATTGAAGGAAGCCATGCGTGTTTGGAGAAGAAGGCAGTAGGAAAGCAGAGATTCAGAGGACAGAGCATCTCTGGAACCTCAGCCTGTTTCTCATTACTGAATCACAAGTACTATTTATTTCATGTTATTTATTTTTCATAAATACAATCACTCTTATCATTAATCTCCTGACTAAGATTTACGAAATAACCATAGCTTGCTTCAAGCCGACAATCTCCGTGGGATCGACCCTTACTCACGTAAGGTATTACTTGGACGACACAGTGCAATTGCTGGTTAGTTGTGCGGAGTTGTGAAAAGTGTAATCACAATTTCGTGCACCAAGTTTTTGGCGCCGTTGCCGGGGATTGTTTGAATTTGGACAACTAACGGTTTATTTTGTTGCTTAGATTAGGAAAAAATTATCTTTTTGGTTTACAGTCCCTAAATTTGAGTCTTTTATTATTGTTTTGTTAAAATTTTAAAATCCTTATTTTCTTTTTCAAATTTATTTTTTTCAAAAATTTTTAAAATGAATAACCTCATAATTTAGTCTTCTGTTTGAGTTTAGTTTTATGTTTTAAGTTTGGTGTCAATTGCATGATTTTATTTTTCTTTCTATTTTTCGAATTATATGTTCTTAGTTCTTTCTTAATCTTCAAGTTGTTCTTATTTATTTTCCATGTTTGATCTTTGGTTTTTCTTGTTTTGTGTCTTTTCTTGTTTCTCTTGTGCATTTTTGAATTCTTAGTGTCCAAAGTATAAAAAATTTTTAAGTTTGGTGTCCTTTGTATTTTTATTTTCTTAAAAATTTCCAAAATTTGTTCTTCGTGTTCATCTTGATCTTCAAAGTGTTCTTGGTGTTCATATTGACATTCAAAGTTTTCTTGTTTGCTTTCTTTATTTTGATCTAAAAATTCTATATTTGGTGTCATTTTATTGTTTTTCTGTTTCTTGATTAAATTAAAAAATTCAATAAAATATCTTTCCTTTATTTACTTATCATTTTCGAATTACGTAGGTTGATTTAGTCAAAATTTTTTAAATTTGGTAGTTTCTTGTTAGTCAAGTTAGAATTTCAATTTTAAAATTTATCTTTTTTAAATCTTTTTCAATTCTAGTTTTTTTTATATTTTTCGAAAATCCTTTATAAAATTTTTCAAAATCTTTTTCTTTTCTTATTCATAATTTTCGAATTACTTGTACTATTTTATTATTTTGATTGAAAAATTTTAAGTTTCGTGTTTCCTTGTTGAGAAAGTTTCAATCTTCAAATTTTAAAATCATATCTTTTTCAAATCTTTTCTTTTATTTGTTTAATTTTACAAGTATCTTTAATTTTAAGACATATCTTTTTCAAAACTCCCTAACCACTTTCTCTCTCTCCAATTTTCGAAAATCATATCCAAAATTTTTCAAATCTTTTTAATTAATTAGCCATCTTAGTATTTGAATTTTTTTATTTATTTTAATCTATTTTATTTTATTTTATTTATTTTAGTTTTCGAAGATTATTTTCTAGTTTCCAATTATTTTATTTTATTTTCTTTCTTTGAATTCGGTTATCCTTAATTAAATAAAATAAAAACAAAAATATTTTATTTTCTCCATCATGGACTTAAGTAGAAATGAACAGTCCAGAAGGACTCTAGGGTCATATGCTAACCCCACTAATGCTTCCTATGGGAGTAGTATCTGTATACCTCCCATCAAAGCTAGCATTTTTGAGCTAAATCCTCAGCTCATTATCATGGTGCAGCAAAATTGCCAGTATTTCGATCTTCCACAGGAAGAACCTATTGAGTTTCTGGCACAGTTCTTACAAATTGCTGACACAGAACGTGATAAGGAAGTAGATCAGGATGTCTATAGATTATTACTGTTTTCATTTGCTGTAAAAGATCAAGCTAAGAGGTGGTTAAACAACCAAACCACAGCAAGCATAAGAACATGGAAACAGTTATCAAACAAATTCCTGAATCAATATTTCCCTCCAAAAAGGATGACACAGCTAAGGCTGGACATCCAAGGCTTTAAACAAGAGGATAATGAATCCCTTTATAATGCCTGGGAGAGGTACAGAGGGATGCTAAGGAAATGCCCCTCTGAAATATTTTCAGAATGGGTACAGTTAGACATCTTCTACTATGGGCTTACAGAAAAGGCCCAAATGTCTCTAGACCACTCAGCTGGTGGATCTATACATATTAGAAAGACAATTGAAGAGGCTCAAGAGCTCATTGATACAATTGCTAGAAATCAATATCTATACTTAAGTAGTGGGTCCGCCATGAAAGAAGAAGCTAATGCAGTATCCACTGAACTTAGTCCTCAAGAACAAGTTGCTGAACTCAATCAGCAATTGCTTATTGGTGCACAAATTGTGAATCACACTTTTCACAACTCGTACCACTAACCAGCAAGTGTACTGGGTCGTCCAAGTAATACCTCACGTGAGTAAGGGTCGAATCCCACGGAGATTGTTGGTTTGAAGCAATCTATGGTTATCTTGTAAATCTTAGTCAGGAAGTCAATTATGTTTATCAGTTGAATTGCGAATAACCAAGAGAGCATAAATTAAAGGTTACTTGTTATGCAGTAAAGGAGAATATGTTGGAGTTTTGGAGATGCTTTGTCTTCTGAATCTCTGCTTTCCTCTGTCTTCTGATTCACGCATGCACGTCCTCCTATGGCAAGCTGTATGTAGGAGATCACCATCGTCAATGGCTACATCCCATCCTTTCAGTGAAGAATATGCTCACATGCTCTGTCACAGCACGGCTAATCACCTGTCGGTTCTCGATCATACTGGAATAGGATTCTTCATCCTTTTGCGTCTGTCACTAACGCCCAGCACTCGTGAGTTTGAAGCTCGTCACAGTCATTTGATCATTGAATCCTACTCGGAATACCACAGACAAGGTTTAGACTTTCCAGATTCTCATGAATGCCGCTATCAGTTCTAGCTTATACCACAAAGATTCTAATTAAGAGATCTCAGAGATACTCATTCAATCGGATATAGAACGGAGGTGGTTGTCAGGCATACGTTCATGGTTTGAGGAAGGTGATGAATGTCACAGATCATCACCTTCATCACAGTTAAGCGTGAATGAACATCTTAGATAGGAACAAGCGTGTTTGAATGGAAAACAGAAATACTTGCTTTAATTCATCGAGACACAACAGAGCTCCTTACCCCCAACAATGGAGTTTAGAGACTCATGCCGTCAAAGAGTACAAAGTTCAGATCTAAAAATGTCATGAGATACAAAATAAGTCTCTAAAAGTTGTTTAAATACTAAACTAGTAGCCTAGGTTTACAGAGAATGAGTAAACTATGATAGATGGTGCAGAGATCCACTTCTGGGGCCCACTTGGTGTGTGCTAGGGCTGAGACTTAAGCAATTCACGTGCATAAGGCTGTTTTGGGCGTTCAATGCCAGGTTTGGATCCATTTCTGGCGTTGAACTCCAACTTTTAATCCTTTTCTGGCGCTGGACGCCAGAATTGGGCTGAGAACTGGCGTTGAATGCCAGTTTACATCGTCTATCCTTGAGCAAAGTATGGACTATTATATATTTCTGGAACGCCCTAGATGTCTACTTTCCAACGCAATTGGAAGCGCGCCATTTCGAGTTCTGTAGCTCCAGAAAATCCACTTTGAGTGCAGAGAGGTCAGAATCCAACAGCATCAGCAGTCCTTTTTCAACCTGAATCAGATTTTTGCTCAGCTCCCTCAATTTCAGCCAGAAAAATACCTGAAATTACAGAAAAACACACAACTCATAGTAAAGTCCAGAAATATGAATTTTTCCTAAAAACTAATGGAAATAAACTAAAAACTAACTAGAATATCCTAAAAACTATATGAAATTAACCCCAAAAAGCGTATAAAATATCCGCTCATCACAACACCAAACTTAAACTGTTGCTTGTCCTCAAGCAACTAGACAAATAAAATAGAAGACTAATAGGTTGAGAAGCAATAATATCTCAGAGTTTTTAAGTGAAGCTCAGATTCTAATTAGATGAGCGGGACTAGTAGCTTTTTGCTTCTGAACAGTTTTGGCATCTCACTTTATCCATTGAAGCTCAGAGTGATTGGCATCTATAGGAACTTAGAATTCAGATAGTGTTATTGATTCTCCTATTTCAGTATGATGATTCTTGAACACAGCTATTTTATGAGTCTTGGCCGTGGCCCTAAGCACTTTATTTTCCAGTATTACCACCGGATACATAAATGCCACAGACACATACTTGGGTGAACCTTTTAGATTGTGACTTCAGCTTTGCTAAAGTCCCCAATTAGAGGTGTCCAGAGTTCTTTAAGCACACTCTTCTTTTTGCTTTGGACCTTGACTTTAACCGCTCAGTCTCAAGTTTTCACTTGACACCTTCACGCCACAAGCACATGGTTAGGGACAGCTTGGGTTAGCCGCTTAGGCCAGGATTTTTATTCCCTTAGGCCCTCCTATCCACTGATGCTCAAAGCCTTGTGATCCTTTTTATTACCCTTGCCTTTTGGTTTTAAGGGTTATTGGCTTTTTGCTCTTGCCTCTTGGTTTTAAGAGCTTTTGGCTTTTTCTGCTTGCTTTTTCTTTTTCTTTCTATTTTTTTTCGCCTATTTTTTTTTCTGCAAGCTTTGTTCTTTGCTGCTTTTTCTTGCTTCAAGAATCATTTTTATGATTTTTTAGATTATCAATAACATGTCTCATGTTCATCATTCTTTCAAGAGCCAACATATTTAACAGTCTTAAACAACAAATTCAAAAGACATATGCACTGTTCAAGCATTCATTCAGAAGACAGAAAGCATTGCCACCACATTTAACTAATTAGAATTTCTCTTATTAAAACTCGAAATTTTATTGCCTCTTATTCAAAAGATCTACTATTTTATTCATGTTTGCTGATGATGAGAAAAATAGACTATAACTTAATTAGAGATAAAATCAAAATAGATACTAATTACTACTGTCTGACTCCTAAGGTAAAACTAAAATAAGAACAATTATCACAGAGTTAAGGCTAAGATTAGAACTCAACAACCTTGAGGTTTGGGAAGTAGATGTTCCTCTAGTCTGTGAGGTGCTTGGTCCTTCAAGAGATAACTCCTGACGCTTCAGTTCCTTTAAGTCACGCCCTTGCTCCTCTTGTTCCCTGAGCAGTTTGCAGAGCATGCTGTTTTGATTTTGCTCTTGGATCTCCGGATATTCATCTTCTTTCAGATCGAATTTAACTTCCGGGATCACTGATCTTAGACCCATTATTTTGTAGTAATGGTCTGAATGTTCCTTGGTTAAGAACTTCCCTTGATTCCAAAGTGGTTTTGGAATACTCTCTTTCTTGCCTCTTGGAGTGGGTTGTTTTCCTTTAGGGGCCATGATCTTAGTGATCACGGATAAGCACACCAAACTTAGAGGTTTGCTTGTCCTCAAGCAAAAGAAAAGAACGGAGATGGGTAGAAGGAGAGCTTGTGTCCAGTGGTGGATGAGAGGAGGGAGGGTAGGATTTTCGAAAAAATTAAAAAGATAAGATAGAAGATATGATTTTAAAAAGATATGATATGAAAGATGTGAATTAAGATTGAAAAGATAAGAAAGATTTTTGAAAAAGATAGATCTAGATTTTGAAAAAGATAATGTGGAGATTTGAAAAAGATATTGATTAGTTGAAAAGATTTTAGAGTGAAAAAGATAGATTTGTTTTTTTTTTAGAAAGGTTTGAAAAGAGTTGGATTGAATTTTCAGAAGGGGATTTGTGCTTATGGATTAAGATACATTTGATATTTTAAAGAGGGATTTTAGAAATCAAGGTTCTTAACATGTTTATGCAAGAAATCATGAATTGAAAGCATGGAATTTTAAAATTAGAATGAAAAAATATGAAGAAAAATGATTTACCTCCTCCCCACCATCCTGGCGTTTGAACGCCCAAACACTGCCTGTTTTGGGCGTTCAATTCCCAAATGCTGTACTCCTGGGCGTTCAACGCCCAGTTGTTGCCCTTTTCTGGCGTTGAACGCCAGATTGCTATCCTTACTGGCGTTCAGCGCCCACTGGATGCCCCTTTTGGGCGCTGAACGCCCAAAATGGGCTCTTACTGGCGTTTTCTTGCCAGTGAGCTCTTTTTCTCTATTTGTGTGCAGATTCCTTCTGTAACCCTGTGAATTTATAAAATTGATTCTTTACCTTAGTATCAATGAACTTTATATAAACAAATAAAATAAAAATAGGGCAAAATGCTTAGAGGATTGATGCCCCACGACTGGGTTGCCTCCCAGCAAGCGCTTCTTTATTGTCTTTAGCTGAACCTTGCTGAGCTTTTAATCTAGCTTCAGCCTTGAGCACTCTTGCTCAATGTTGCCTTCAAGATAGTGCTTGATTCTCTGTCCATTGACAATGAACTTCTTATCAGAATCAATATCTTGAAGCTCCACATAACCATATGGTGATACACTTGTAATCACGTATGGTCCCCTCCACCGGGATTTCAATTTCCCGGGGAATAGCCTGAGTCTAGAGTTAAACAGCAGAACCTTCTGTCCTGGTTCAAAGATTCTAGATGACAGCTTTCTGTCATGCCATTTTTTTGATTTCTCTTTATAAAGCTTGGCATTTTCGAAAGCTGTGAATCTGAATTCCTCTAGCTCATTTAGCTGGAGCAATCTCTTTTCTCCTGCTAATTTGGCATCAAAGTTTAGGAATCTGGTTGCCCAGTAGGCTTTATGTTCCAATTCCACGGGCAGGTGACATGCCTTACCATACACCAGTTGGTATGGAGAGGTCCTATAGGGGTCTTGAATGCTGTTCTGTAAGCCCACAGAGCATCATCCAAGCTCCGTGCCCAATCCTTTTTACGGGTATTTACTGTCCGTTCCAGGATTCTTTTTAGTTCTCTATTAGAGACTTCAGGTTGCCCATTGGTTTGTGGATGATATGGAGTAGCCACCTTGTGGCGAATCCCATATCGAACCATGGCAGAGTAAAGCTGTTTATTACAGAAGTGAGTGCCCCCATCACTGATTAGTACTCTAGGGACACCGAACCTACTAAAGATATGTTTCTGGAGGAACTTCAGCACTGTTTTAGTATCATTGGTGGGTGTGGCAATGGCCTCAACCCATTTTGATACATAGTCAACTGCCACCAGAATATAAGTGTTTGAGTATGATGGTGGGAAAGGTCCCATGAAGTCAATTCCCCATACGTCAAACAACTCAATCTCCAAGATTCCTTGTTGAGGCATGGCGTAACCATGAGGCAGATTGCCAGCTCTTTGGCAACTGTCACAGTTACGTACAAACTCTCGGGAATCTCTATAGAGTGTGGGCCAATAGAAGCCACATTGAGGACCTTGGTGGCTGTTCGCTCACCTCCGAAATGGCCTCCATATTGAGATCCATGGCAGTGCCATATGATCCTCTGTGCTTCTTCCCTAGGCACACCCTACGGATTATTCCGTCTGCACATCTCTTAAAGAGATAGGGTTCATCCCACAAGTAGTACTTTGCATCAGTGATTAATTTTTTCTTTTGTATCCTGTTGTCTCTTTGGGTATGAACTTGCAGCTTTATAGTTTGCAATATCGGCAAACCATGGTGTTTCCTGAATGGCAAATAAATGCTCATCCGGTAAAGTCTCAGAGATCTCAAGAGAGGGGAGGGGCGTCCCTTCTATTGGCTCTATCCGGGACAGATGATCAGCCACTTGGTTCTCTGTCCCTTTTCTGTCTCTTATTTCTATATCAAACTCTTACAGAAGCAACACCCATCTGATGAGCCTGGGTTTTGAATCCTGCTTTGTGAGTAGATATTTAAGAGCAGCATGGTCAGTATACACAATCACTTTTGATCCTACTAAGTATGATCTGAACTTGTCAATGGCGTAAACCACTGTAAGCAATTTTTTTTCTGTGGTTGTGTAATTTTTCTGGGCATCATTTAAAACGCGGCTAGCATAATAAATGACATGCAGGAGCTTGTCATGCCTCTGTCCCAGTACTGCACCAATGGCGTGATCACTGGCATCACACATGAGCTCAAATGTAATGTCCAGTCTGGTGCAGAAATGACTGGTGCTGTGACCAGCTTAGCTTTCAGCGTTTCAAACGCCTGCAGGCACTCTGTGTCAAACACAAATGGCGTGTCAGCAGCTGACAGATTGCTTAGAGGTTTTGCGATTTTTGAAAAATCCTTTATAAACCTTCTATAGAATCCTGCATGCCCAGAAAGCTTCTGATTGCCTTAACATTGGCAGGTGGTGGTAATTTTCAATTACCTCTATTTTTGCTTGATCCACCTCTATTCCCTTGTTGGAGATTTTATGCCCAAGGACGATCCCTTCAGTCACCATGAAGTGACATTTTTCCCAGTTTAAAACTAGGTTGGTCTCTTGGCATCTTTTCAGAACAAGTTTCAGTGATCAAGACAGGAGCTGAATGAGTCTCCATATACTGAGAAGTCATCCATGAAAACTTCTAGAAAATTTTCCACCATATCAGAGAAAATAGAAGCATGCATCTCTGGAAGGTTGCAGGCGCATTACACAGCCAAATGGCATCCTTCTATAAGCAAACATCCAGATGGACATGTGAATGCTGTTTTCTCTTGATCCTGGGGATCTACTGCAATCTGGTTAAAGCCTGAGTAGCCATCCAAAAAGCAGTAATACTCATGACCTGCCAGTCTTTCTAACATCTGGTCTATGAATGGTAAAGGAAAATGATCCTTTCTGGTGGCTATATTGAGCCTTCTGTAGTCAATACACATGCGCCACCCTATAACTGTTCTCGTAGGAACCAGTTCATTCTTTTCATTATGAATCACTGTCATGCCTCCCTTTTTTGGGACAACTTGGATAGGGCTCACCCAGGGGCTATCAGAAATAGGATAAATAATCCCAGCCTCTAGTAATTTGGTGACCTCTTTCTGCACCACTTCCTTCATGGCTGGATTTAGCCGCCTCTGTGGTTGAACCACTGGTTTGGCATTATCTCCAATAAGATTTTGTGCATGCATCTAGCTGGGCTTATGCCCTTAAGGTCACCTATGGACCACCCAAGAGCTGTCTTGTGTGTCCTTAGCACTTGAATAAGTGCTTCCTCTTCCTGTGAATTTAAAGCAGAGCTTATGATCACTGGAAAAGTGTCACCTTCTCCCAGAAATGCATATTTCAAGGATGGTGGTAATGGCTTGAGCTCGGGTTT